>NW_026063003.1:0-17490 GCF_023897955.1 Schistocerca gregaria | reverse complement strand
AAGCAGGAAGGGACCAGGAAAAATTCTGGAAATTTCTTAAAACTCGTAAACTAGACACGAAACATCTACATCTACATGGGGAAGGAACGACCCCACAGACCGAGCTGAAGCACTGGCGGATTCACTAGAAAGGCAATTCCAAGCACCAGAAGCGGTAGATGACGAAACTGATGACCACCAGGAAATGGTACTCAGAAGGGTAAAACCGCATCCTAAGTGCCCCGATCAGAACATCTTTCACAATCCAATAAACGCAGAAACCCCGTATCTTATCACATCACAAACATACACACATCCTAAGAAGGCATCAGGCCCAGATTCCATCAAACCGCAACTACTACATCACCTACCTCCAGCAACTATCAATTATCTATCTAACATCAATATATAATGCTTGCTTCAGACTAAACTACTTGGAAACAGGCCCGAGTCATCACATTACCAAAGCCAAACAAGGACTTATTATTTCCGCAAAACTATAGGCCAACTTCCTTGGAAAGGTTCTCGGAAAGCTCATTCAAACTGAACTGAAGAAATTCAATTCTTAAAGGATAACAACATAATCATCCCACAACAATTCCGATTCCGCGAAGAACACAGCACCACCCACCAGGTGACCAGACTAGTCGAGCACATATGTCAGGCCAGAAACATTAGACACAGTACTGGAGCAGTCCTGCTTGACATTGGAAAAGCATTCGGATAACGCCTTATCTACAAGCTCCACCAGTACAACTGCCCCATCCACATTATTGCTTCTTTTCTCCGCAACAGAGCATTCTATGTCCATGTACCAGGAGCGGCAAGTAACACTAGATCCATAGAGGCTGGAGTCCCGCAAGGCTCAGTGCTGGGGCCCATTCTCTACTCAATATACACAAACAAACAGCTGGGAGGACACTTGTCACTATTTGCAGACGACACTGCAGTCTACCGCAGCAGTTCTAACCTGCAATATAGAGTCACAAAAATAGAGCAACACCTACAATCCATCCAGAAATGGGCTAACCAAAAAAACAATAAACGCGGAGAAAACCCAAGCAATACAATACGATTCACATTCAAAAAGAATACCTCCTAACCTGCATATACGCCTCAGAAATAACAATCTTCCATGGTCAGGCACAATAAAGTATCTAGGCATCAAGCTGGACAAGAGGTTGACATTTAGAGACCATGTTACACACGTTTGTAACAAGGCTGCAGCAGCAATATTCAGACTGTACCCAATCATCAAAGGAAACAGAATAAATATGCGCGCCAAAAAGAAAATCTTCAAAACCGTCATAGGAACCAGCCATCACTTACGGCTCTGAAAAATCTCGTCAATGGCCGCAGACACCAAACATAACAAGAGTAAAAAAGGGTGCAGAACAAATACTTCAGAATTACTGCTGATGCCGGCCGGTACCAGACAAACCGAGACATATACACAAACCATAACATACTCAATCAAAATCCCGGAAATCATCCAAAGAAAAATCCATAAAGTTTTTTTTTTTTTTTTTTTTTGTTTTTTTTCCACCAAACCACGGATTCGAACCACCCACTCATCAGAAATCTGGGACCAAAATCCACCCGACCCAAGAACGACATTTCCCATCACGACAAAACACCACAAACTACAACATACCATGATAAACAAAAATAAAATACAAACACCATAACACTCACTCAAACAAACAAACATCTACACACACCCAAGAGACCCTATCATCCCATCATTTTGTTACCCAACATAATCAGACAGAAGGCAGGGATCAAGGACAGATCCGGTCCTTCGAGTACAGGGGGTAAAAAATACCCATCAGACCAGCTCTCTCTCTCTCTCTCCTCCTCGCTTCTCCGTGCCGACGCTGCCCCGCACACGCGTTCGCGTTCGCGTTCGCGCTCGCGTTCGGCCGACACCACACGACAGGTCTTTGGGGCCCCGCCACTGCGCACACGCACGCCTCCTCCTCTTCCTTAGTTCTTTTTCGCTTTTCTTTTCTCCCCCGCCCCCCGCTCTCACCGCCACATCATCCCGCAACCCTTGGGGCATGTTTCCCAACATCAACGCGCCCCAATTCCACTCTCTGCCCGTGCCGCACTCTCCACTTTGCTTCTCCCCGTCCCCTACACACACGACTACCGAAACCCCGGTTGACACACCTTCTCGTAGGACAGGGGTGCGTGCGTGCGTGCGTGCGTTGTCTTGACGGTGACAGCAACAGCAACGGATCCGTCCATCCCATTCCCCCCCACTCGGTAAAGAACCATGTTCAACCCACACTACACAACAAGGGGGGCACACACGAACGCGAAAGAAAGGGCAGGGCAGGGGCAACTATCTCGTACACATTCTTCCTCAGAACCCACATATCGCATCAACGAACGGCAGGCCAATTGCGGACTCAGCCGTGTCAGGCAAATCCAACCCAACCAACACCTCCCACGGAAACCCTGACACTGATCCAGCAGTACGTCCACATACATCGCCACACCAAATACGGGTGACGAGTGAGCAACAAATGGAACAATACACAACAAGGGCTGACCTAATAAAAACTGCACGTCACGTCATACCTTCCAGACAGACGCAGTTCCGACGGGACGGCGGAACCGTATACGTACCTTTCAGCCACAACAACCGACCGACTGGACACGCCCGCGTCTCCAGCCAGCCAACCACCAGGGCCACACAGCCCGCAAGTTTCAGCGTCAACACTTCTTAACGTACGTTGCAAACTTTTCAAAACATTGCCACACACACACACACACACACACACACACACACCACGAAAAGCGTCAACCTCTCTCACACTGGATACACTCAACACTTTTTGTCGGCGGAGCTTGAGGGCCAACGGTTGACACACCCCCACCGGCCACACAGGTTTCCCTTTGAAAATTGCAGTGACGGAGGAGACGCGGCATTACGAGAGGGTTGTTTCCGAGAGCGCGAGCTGGACGGAGCTGCGGCGCCGCCGCCGCCGCCGCCGCCGCCGCCGAGGGGTAATGAACGCACGCGATGCCGCATGACAGCCCATCACCCAAAGTTTCACCCACAACTGCACAGGTCGCACCCCCTTTTCGCGCCATACTAGTGTCGATCGTCAATTACAGCTGACGGTGTTCGCATTTGCCACTTGACGAGAGGGGGGGGGGGGGGGGGAAAAGAAAACAAACATCTGACACGCCATGTGTTTCTCTCTCTCTCTGTTACATCTAGGTCATTCGGCAGCCACTGTAAAAAAAAAAAAAAAAAAAAAAAAAAAAAAAAAAAATATTTTTACGACATGGTTGGGTAAGTGATTTAAAGACAACAATTGTGGGTCACACACCATAGACCATTTCGATAGTGTTCTTGTTCTTCTCTTTTTCCTTTTTTTATCGCTCAATTGAAATCAAACCTGGGGATGATGCAATGCTGCGATATGGCACAACCGTCGTCCATTGTACACAACTCGGGAACAAAAAGAAACCAATTCAGGGAACGTTCGTTCCTTCACAACGTTTCTTTCAACGCACTTGGTCTTTACCATCCTGTATATTCAACACACATTTCCTTTCATCAAACTAGGGCATTTCCATAACAGTATTTGCAATACTGCTTCTTCGACGTCATTTCACCATCTTAACTAGAGACAAACAAACAAGAAAATAGCAAAACAGCCTTGAGAACCCCGTCCACCAAATTTCAGTTAGCACGGCATCCAAGATTCTTTTCCGGGGAGTGCAGTGCAGCTGACGCTGCTCAGACCATATACCGTCGCCAGTCTCACTCAACTCTTGCGCATTCCATTCTACGCTACGTGACTATGCAAAAATGAATGAATCAAACCCGCCCAGAGAGCGTCTTGTGCGAGGGGACACACGATATAGAGAACAACAAAACACACAGGGGACACCACCACAGTTGGAGAGAACGTTTCCACCACGGCAGCCGCGCCGTTACGCGCTTTTTTTTTTTCCTCCCCCCCACTGCACACCTCCGACACCACGGGAACGTTCACCGTCCCGTTGCCCTACACTGGCGTTTCTTTTCAACCCCCCACCCTATTCCTCGCTCCCCGGACATTCGACCGATCACAAAGTGCAACCTCTCGTTACCGTCGGGTGCCCCTCTTCATCCCCGGGGCGCCAACAACAAAACAAAAACACCACCGACGCCGTCGTCTCGCGTCACCTCACTCAACTGAGCGGAAAATACACGTACATCCAGAATGACGACACCGCCTCCAGACGTCAGACGTCAGGTCGAAAGAGGGCACCGTACGTCGTGGCGCGTGGTCTCCTAACTCACCTCGCGCGTACAAATACAATGCAATGCGTGTCTCCTCACGTTCACACACACCTCCACGCTCCACTTTTACGTCGCCCAACCAACCAACTACTAACTTAACCCACCCGCTCGGCGTAGAAGCAGCTGTAGGCGGCAACGTGTTTCTCACCCTCGCCACCAACGGTGTGACATCCGACAATCGCGGTTTGCTTTCCGTTCCACACCTCCGGCCATACCATACAAAGGGGACAAAAAAAAAAAAAAAAATATATATATCAAACAAGCCAACTCCAGCGATCCGCCCCCCTAACACCAACACGTCTCGAAACACCCACGCCCACGACCCGGCTGTGGCCTAAAGTGCGTATCCCAACGTCACACCAAAACCAAAGGCGCCGGCGCCGCACCACACCACACCACAAGCTACAGCTACAGCTGTGCCGCCCGTCCACCCGCTCACAACAACAACAACAACAACAACAACAATTCCGCCCTTCCCGCAAAGGCATTTTGGTGGCCCTGAAAAGGGCCGTTTTTTCTTTTCTTCGCCGCGCCGCGGACGAGCCTCCTATTTCCAAGAGCCACCTCCTTACTTGGAGCTCGTGTACTTGGTCACCGCCTTCGTGCCCTCGCTCACCGCGTGCTTGGCCAGCTCGCCAGGCAGCAAGAGCCGCACAGCGGTCTGGATCTCGCGGGACGTGATGGTCGAGCGCTTGTTGTAGTGCGCCAGGCGAGAAGCCTCGGCCGCAATGCGCTCGAAAATGTCGTTCACGAAGCTGTTCATGATGCTCATCGCCTTCGAAGAGATGCCCGTGTCAGGGTGCACCTGCTTCAGCACCTTGTAGATGTAGATGGCATAGCTCTCCTTCCTCTTGCGCTTCTTCTTCTTGTCGCCCTTCGAAATGTTCTTCTGCGCCTTGCCAGCCTTCTTGGCGGCTTTCCCGCTAGTCTTGGGCGGCATCACGAACAACACAGGCAGGCAGGCAGGCAGGCAGGCAGGCAGGCACGCGCAGTCAGTCAGTCAGTCAGGCGCTCCGCTCCAGTCAGCGTCTCCCCACACAGTGGCACCCGCCGCACGCCGCCGCCGCACCTTTACCAGCTCGCCCTGCTGCGGCCGCCGACCAATGGGGCGCGCGCGCAACCGGCCGCCGCACCCGAGCCCATAAAGGACCCCCACCCCGCCGGCGCCGGCACGCACTCCGCTGCTCGACTCGCTGCGGCTCGCACCGTTTGGGGCGTTGTGCTTTTTCTTTCTCGCTTCTTTCCAAACTAGCCCATCGCCATGTCCGGACGCGGAAAGGGAGGCAAAGTCAAGGGCAAGTCAAAGTCCCGCTCAAGCAGGGCTGGGCTCCAGTTCCCGGTCGGCAGAATCCACCGCCTCCTGCGCAAGGGAAACTACGCCGAGCGCGTCGGCGCCGGGGCGCCCGTCTACCTCGCCGCCGTCATGGAGTACCTCGCGGCTGAGGTGCTCGAGCTGGCCGGAAACGCGGCCCGCGACAACAAGAAGACGCGCATCATCCCGCGCCACCTGCAGCTCGCCATACGCAACGACGAGGAGCTCAACAAGCTCTTGTCGGGCGTCACCATCGCACAGGGAGGTGTCCTGCCCAACATCCAGGCCGTCCTGCTGCCAAAGAAGACCGAGAAGAAGGCCTAAAAGAGAGACAGCGCAATCGGCAACCGCCGCGTGCTCCCTTGGCACGCAGCGCGCCATTTGCCGCCTCGGCTCAAAAAACAAAACACAATCGGCCCTTTTCAGGGCCACCACACAAACCTACGTCCAAAGCAGAATTCCAGTCGTTCGTCGCACCACTTTTCTCTCTCTCTCTCTCTCTCTCTCTCTCTCTCTCTCTCTCTCTGTGTACGGTTTTTTTTTCCTTCTTACACACACAGGCGCCGCCATCTTGTACACACGTACTTGGCCACCTCCTCCACTCAACTCCACGCACGCACAGTCTCGCGACCATTAACCAGCACACGTGGCGCACAACAACACACCTCAAAAATAACCCCTCGGCGCTCAGCCGCGCCGCAACACACAGCCCATCCACCGACAAGAAGCATACAAGCAAAGAGGGAGGGGAAGGAAGGAAGGAAGGAAGGAGCTCACACAACGCAAGGGCACGCTTCCTTCCCTCCCAACCGCACCGCACACCACGTCAAAAAAAACTCCAAACAAAACTAAAAGGCCAAGTAGACTAAAAAGGAAAAGAAAAACCAGCAACACAGACTCTTTCGCACTTTTCAACTTCCGAACACTGTGGTGGCCCTGAAAAGGGCCGTTTTTCAATCTATCTCTCTTTCCTTCCTTCGGTCTCACACCGCCTAACCGCCGAAACCGTACAGGGTGCGCCCCTGCCTCTTCAGGGCGTACACCACGTCCATGGCCGTCACAGTCTTGCGCTTGGCGTGCTCAGTGTACGTCACCGCGTCGCGGATCACGTTCTCCAGGAACACCTTCAGCACTCCGCGCGTCTCCTCGTAGATCAGACCAGAGATGCGCTTCACGCCGCCCCTGCGCGCCAGGCGGCGGATCGCGGGCTTCGTGATGCCCTGGATGTTGTCGCGCAACACCTTGCGGTGCCGCTTGGCGCCACCCTTGCCGAGCCCCTTTCCTCCCTTGCCGCGGCCTGTCATTCTTCTTCTTCAAGCGTCTCAACCACAATAATATAAAAAACAGAAAGCAAGGCAAGCTCCTCACCCGGCGCTAGCGAGTCGGCTACGGTTGTGGCGCCCAGCGCGCGCGCCGCCCCCCTATATAGACTCTGGGGCCCCGCGGCCCGCCCTCCCCTCCCCCCACCACCGCGCACCGAGGGCATATAAGCGCAGCACCCGGGGCGCGCGGGCCCGTTGTCAAGGCAGCACCGGACGCCGTCGCGCACGCATATCCTCCACGCCGCATCCGCATCCGCAGTAGCCATGGCCCGGACAAAGCAAACGGCCCGCAAGTCCACCGGCGGAAAGGCGCCGCGCAAACAGCTCGCCACCAAGGCGGCGAGGAAGAGCGCGCCCGCCACCGGCGGCGTCAAGAAGCCCCACCGCTACAGGCCGGGCACCGTCGCCCTGCGAGAAATCAGGCGCTACCAGAAGAGCACAGAGCTGCTCATCCGCAAGCTGCCATTCCAGCGCCTAGTGCGCGAGATCGCCCAGGACTTCAAGACCGACCTGCGCTTCCAGAGCTCCGCAGTCATGGCCCTGCAGGAGGCCAGCGAGGCCTACCTCGTCGGCCTCTTCGAAGACACCAACCTGTGCGCAATCCACGCCAAGCGAGTCACCATCATGCCCAAGGACATCCAGCTCGCGCGCCGCATCCGCGGCGAGCGCGCCTAAACCCGCACACCGCCAAACAAACAAAACGGCCCTTTTCAGGGCCACTAACGTCTCTCCGTCGCGAGCAAAACTTTGTCGGTCGCAACGACTAGTTCCCCACTCACTCTCCAGTCCAGTCGTCCCACCCCCGGCCCGGCCCGGCGCCGCCGTTTCCAAAAAAAAGAAAAAAGCACCGCACCGGCCGAACCAAGTCGCAAGCGTCAATAGCGCCACCCACACAGGCCACGGCACAAAACGTGACGCCCGGAAAGCAAAGCAAAGCAAAAAAGACTATTCCAAAACCACCACCAAGACAAACAAACAAACAAACGCGGCGCAAAATAAATAGGTAAAAAATAATAAAAGTAAAATACACTTTGTGTAACACCAACCGCGGCGCCGCCGCCCACGCCCGCCAACGACCCCACAATCCAACCACCATCCACACATGAAACAAACAAACGCCAGCAAGCAAGACAGACAGACAGACAACAAGGCAACCGACCGACCACGACACGACACGACAATCAACACCTTCCCGACGTGCTTTGATGGCCCTGAGAAGGGCCGTTTTTGTTTTTGTCCGGGACCGCGCGACAGCCTCTGGTTGCGCGCCGGCCTCCAGGCGACGGTGTCAACCGCCAACCCTTCCCTGCCCTTTTTACTTCTTCTTCTTGGGCGAAGCCTTCGCCTTAGACGGCGTCGCCGTCGCCTTCTTCGGGCGCGGCGCCTTCGGCTTCTTCGTCGGAACCTTGGCGGCCTTCTTCGCCTTCGACGGCGACTTGGCCTTGGCCGGCTTGGCCGCAGCCGCCTTCTTCGCACCCGCGGGAGCGGCCGACGCCGCAGACGCCTTCTTGGCGGCGCCCGCCTTCCGACCGGTCGCCGCCTTCACGCCGCCAGCCTTCTTTGCGCCGGCCGCACGGGCCCCCTTCTTCTCCTTGCTGGCCGGAGCGGCGCGCTTCTTCTTCGCACCACCGCCGCCACCACGAGCCTTGCCGCCCTCGGCCGCCCCGCCGCCGGCGCCGGCAAGCTTGAAAGAGCCCGACGCGCCCTTCCCCTTCGTCTGCACCAGCTCGCCAGCCACGACGGCCGACTTGAGGTACTTCTTGATAAAGGGCGCCAGCTTCTCCGCGTCCAGCTTGTAGTGCGCGGCAATGTACTTCTTGATCGCCTGCAGCGACGACCCGCCGCGCTCCTTCAGACTCTTGATGGCGGCCGTCACCATCTCAGAGGTGCGCGGGTGCGCAGGCTTGGCGCGCGGCTTCTTCGCAGACGACGCAGACTTGGCCTTCTTCGTAGTGCCGGTGGCGGCGGGTGCCGCGGCAGTCTCGTTCGTAGCCGCCTGGTCTGCCATCTTTTGCCTGTTCTCTTTTCTTTTTTCCCCTTGCTTTCGCTTCCTTCTCTCCTTCGACGACGCACAACAGCGAGGGGCGCGCAGCAGAGAATAGCCGCGCACGCGCCTGGCCCAGCCAGTGTCGCGGGCGGGCGCGGACGGCCGAGAGAGCGGCCGCCACTCGGCGCGCCGCCGCGCCGCCGCGCCGCGCCTCCCGCGCTTGCTACCGCCCAACGTCCGACAGCCTGCGCGGAGCAGCCCCCAACCTGCGCCGCAACCACCCGCGCCATTCAAACCACCGAGGATG
The DNA here is from genome assembly GCF_023897955.1 of Schistocerca gregaria. NCBI lineage: Eukaryota > Metazoa > Arthropoda > Insecta > Orthoptera > Acrididae > Schistocerca > Schistocerca gregaria. Next base: position 8,277 of record NW_026063003.1, on the reverse strand, counting down.
GGGCTACACACACCGACACCACGGTCGCCAACCAGTCGCCGCGGCGGCGCCGCAAACCACGGCCAAACTGCAGCCACCGCGCGCCACAGCCTGGGTCGGCCCGCCGAGAATCGCCGCCCCCGCCCAAATGCCGCCCCCACAGCCCCAGCCGACGACCCGCCACAATGGCCAAACCTTCGTCAAAACTCCCACACCGTCGCCGCGGCAGCCCGGCCACCGCGGCCGGCGCCACAGCCACACGAGCCGAGTCGTGCGGCGATGACGGCCGTGCACAAACGCACCTCCGCCGCCCCATCGCCTTCCGCCGTTTTCCCGATCGGCCCGCAGCCGTCGGGCCACGGCCGCGGGCCGTCCTCCTCCTCTCGCCTCGCCCGCCAACACCCACAGCCCTTCCAACACATTTTTTTTTTCTTTTTTCTTTTTTTTTTTCTACTTTTTTACGATCGCCGCCTGCGCAACATGGCACCGGCCGACGGAGCGCCAACCCCCCCGCCACAGGCGAAAACAAGACAACGATAAACAAACAAACAAAATAAATTACCAGCCAGCCCCAACTACAGACACACCGAATCTGCCCTCACAGCCGACCTTACACGCCTCAACGTCAAAACAAAGGTGGTTTCTTTCTTTCAACGGTTACCTTACCTTAGGTTACGTCAGGTTAGGCTAAGAAGGCGTCAGGGTTAGGTTAAGCGTTGACGTGACGTCACGTCTTAACGTAGGCGTTAAGCTAAGGTTGCGGTCACGTACGTTAGGTTAAGGCGACTTGGGGGTTGGCCTAAGGGCTTACGTTAGGTTACGTTAGTTTAGGTGGCTGCGTTAACGGCTTAAAGAAGTTTAGGAGGTTAAGGCGTCGAGGCGGCCGCACCCCCTTAGCTGCTGCGGCTCGGCCACGCCACGCCACGCCACGCCACGCTTTGGGGTTTCATAAGGTCGCGCGGCGGGTCGTCGGCACGCCGCAAAGGACAAAACTGCAAGACGACGTCGAAAAACAAACAACAGGTAAAAAATAAATAAGTAAAAATAAACGACGCCGACAGGCGGGGATCAGCAGAACGAGCAGATTCCGGAGAGCGAACGAGACACACACGCACGCACGCACACACACACACACACACACAAACCCCCCCGAGCCGAGAGAGCACAGCACCACCACGTGTCGGCCTCCGCTCACCCGACTCTGGCTGGGCTGGGCTGGGCTGGGCTGGGCTGGGCTGGCGGCCGGGCCGGATGCACGTGCACGTACACGTACGGCTACAGCCACTACCCGTACACAGCCGCTCTTCACGCAACACCAGCCAAATGGCGCGCCCGCGGCTCGTCGCGGTCGCAACGCCACGCCGGCACACTTTCGGCACCACCGTCTTCGCGCGCACCGCAAACAAAAACGCAGCCGACACACACAGAAAAAAAAAAAAAACAACACAGAGCGCGAGAGACGGGCGGCGGCGCACCTTTCGCCAGCCGGCAGGCAATCGACTCGCCCAGTACGACAAACGTGCACGCCACCCCACCCACCAACCAACCAGTCGTCGTCGTCGTCGTCGTCCCGAAATCAAACAAACTCTCAAAAGGCACAGCCCCTGCTGCCAACGGACGCAGGCGCCACGCAGCTCCCTTCCCGCCACACTCGATTCGCAGCGCAACTCACCCGGCACACCGTCAAACGACGGGCTGGGCTCGCCGCATCGCCGCAACCTACACACCTTCCCCGCCACGACGCACAGCCCCACCAGACGCCCGTGCCGCAACGACACTACCGCACTACTCCTCTCGCCCTTGCCATACACGACACAACACGCCAAAAAATGAAAATCCAAATACAAACAAAAACACCGCCCCCACGACCCAAACACATGCACGGCGCGCCAACACACGCGAGGCAAGGCACGCAGCAAACGGCGTCCCCTCCGCGTCGCGCCATCAACCTACACACACAAGGCAACACCAACAACAAACAGCCAGCCAGCCAGCCAGCCAGCCAGCCCCACTCTCACGCCGCAAAAACAGAAAACACACCGAAACCGCCAAACGCCGCACATTCGCGCTTCGCACTCACCACACACCTCTCGGCATCCGTTTCGCACACAACGACGCGACGCACAATACATCATCACGGGCTACGCACGCACACCGCGACCCACTTTTTTACGACGCCCTCGCCAGAGCACACGTGCCCACGCCCACACACAGTCGACACAACGACGCAGCGCGCAGCAGACGCGGCCGCAACACATACCTCCCCGACGACGCGCCAACACCGCCAGCCACTGCTCACTCGCCCAAGCAACCCGTGCACACAACTGCCACACGCGTCCACCACGCCGCCGCCAACCACCCGCCCGCCAGGGGGCGCTCACGTCCGCGACAACAGCGCGGCACCGCCGGACCGGGCCGAACCGAGCCGAGCCGCCGCCTCCTCTCCACTCGGCACGCCACGTCCTGCTTGCAAAACACATGGCTCGTCCCTCTGTACACACAACGCGCCTGCCTGCGGTCGCCGCCGGCATCTATCTACCTGCGCATCGGAGCCAGGCCGGCAAGCCCACACTTAAATAATGCACTTCACCAGCCAAACAAACCCACTCTTCCTTTCTTTGCACAGCGCATGCAACAGCAGCCCCAGGAGCCGGGCCCGCCGCCAGCGTCTCCTCCTCCTCTGGGCACAGCCAGCCAGCCGTTCCCACCGCCCCGCCCCTGCTCTGCAGAACAAGAAAAAACGAAAAAGTACCAACACACGCACCCAAAGCGTAAGCCAGACAAGACCAGCCTCTCCAAGGCCACACACACGCAAAAAAACAAAAAAAAACAAAAACACTACAACAAAATAAAATAAAATGAAAAAGAAAAAGCAAGCTGTCGCCTCGCCCCCGCCCGTCCCCCCACCCCACCACATTCGCCCCCTCCGCTTGTTTTCCTTTCTACAATTTCCCTCTTTTCCACCCAATATCCCGCCGCGGTTTACGGGCACCGGCCGATTTTGCGCCCGCCCACATGTGTGCCTACTCCCCACCACCATTCCCTCCGCAGCCCGCAGCCCGCAGCCCGCAGCCCGCAGCCCGCTTTTCCCCCCTCCCTGCCCACACCACACCACACCACACCACACCACACCACACCACACCACACCACACCGACGGTGCTGACGTCGACACGCACCCAAGACAGGGGCCACGACCGTCTTTTTTCCTGGGCCCATCCCCGCACCGCACCTCCTTCCAATCATCAACGCTGTGGCGCCTGTGTCCGCGCGAGACGCGTGCGCGCCGCCTCTCTCAACATCCGTCCGCCGGCCGGCCCGTTTTTCGGCCCCCAGGCCATCCGTCAACCACCACTGCCCCTGCCCGCCCCGCACCACACCACACACCGCTGCTTGCCCCGGCCGTTGCCACCAAAGGCGCCAACCGCAGCCCGCGCGCGCCAGAAAGAGATGGCAAAACTACAGGGACCCAGCCGACCGACGAAAATCAGAGCAATTGGCCGGGAGGATCAAAAAGAGAGCTCCGAAAACCACCGTAGCGAGGCGTGGGAGGAAACGTTACGAGAAGCAGGAAGGGACCAGGAAAAATTCTGGAAATTTCTTAAAACTCGTAAACTAGACACGAAACATCTACATCTACATGGGGAAGGAACGACCCCACAGACCGAGCTGAAGCACTGGCGGATTCACTAGAAAGGCAATTCCAAGCACCAGAAGCGGTAGATGACGAAACTGATGACCACCAGGAAATGGTACTCAGAAGGGTAAAACCGCATCCTAAGTGCCCCGATCAGAACATCTTTCACAATCCAATAAACGCAGAAACCCCGTATCTTATCACATCACAAACATACACACATCCTAAGAAGGCATCAGGCCCAGATTCCATCAAACCGCAACTACTACATCACCTACCTCCAGCAACTATCAATTATCTATCTAACATCAATATATAATGCTTGCTTCAGACTAAACTACTTGGAAACAGGCCCGAGTCATCACATTACCAAAGCCAAACAAGGACTTATTATTTCCGCAAAACTATAGGCCAACTTCCTTGGAAAGGTTCTCGGAAAGCTCATTCAAACTGAACTGAAGAAATTCAATTCTTAAAGGATAACAACATAATCATCCCACAACAATTCCGATTCCGCGAAGAACACAGCACCACCCACCAGGTGACCAGACTAGTCGAGCACATATGTCAGGCCAGAAACATTAGACACAGTACTGGAGCAGTCCTGCTTGACATTGGAAAAGCATTCGGATAACGCCTTATCTACAAGCTCCACCAGTACAACTGCCCCATCCACATTATTGCTTCTTTTCTCCGCAACAGAGCATTCTATGTCCATGTACCAGGAGCGGCAAGTAACACTAGATCCATAGAGGCTGGAGTCCCGCAAGGCTCAGTGCTGGGGCCCATTCTCTACTCAATATACACAAACAAACAGCTGGGAGGACACTTGTCACTATTTGCAGACGACACTGCAGTCTACCGCAGCAGTTCTAACCTGCAATATAGAGTCACAAAAATAGAGCAACACCTACAATCCATCCAGAAATGGGCTAACCAAAAAAACAATAAACGCGGAGAAAACCCAAGCAATACAATACGATTCACATTCAAAAAGAATACCTCCTAACCTGCATATACGCCTCAGAAATAACAATCTTCCATGGTCAGGCACAATAAAGTATCTAGGCATCAAGCTGGACAAGAGGTTGACATTTAGAGACCATGTTACACACGTTTGTAACAAGGCTGCAGCAGCAATATTCAGACTGTACCCAATCATCAAAGGAAACAGAATAAATATGCGCGCCAAAAAGAAAATCTTCAAAACCGTCATAGGAACCAGCCATCACTTACGGCTCTGAAAAATCTCGTCAATGGCCGCAGACACCAAACATAACAAGAGTAAAAAAGGGTGCAGAACAAATACTTCAGAATTACTGCTGATGCCGGCCGGTACCAGACAAACCGAGACATATACACAAACCATAACATACTCAATCAAAATCCCGGAAATCATCCAAAGAAAAATCCATAAAGTTTTTTTTTTTTTTTTTTTTTGTTTTTTTTCCACCAAACCACGGATTCGAACCACCCACTCATCAGAAATCTGGGACCAAAATCCACCCGACCCAAGAACGACATTTCCCATCACGACAAAACACCACAAACTACAACATACCATGATAAACAAAAATAAAATACAAACACCATAACACTCACTCAAACAAACAAACATCTACACACACCCAAGAGACCCTATCATCCCATCATTTTGTTACCCAACATAATCAGACAGAAGGCAGGGATCAAGGACAGATCCGGTCCTTCGAGTACAGGGGGTAAAAAATACCCATCAGACCAGCTCTCTCTCTCTCTCTCCTCCTCGCTTCTCCGTGCCGACGCTGCCCCGCACACGCGTTCGCGTTCGCGTTCGCGCTCGCGTTCGGCCGACACCACACGACAGGTCTTTGGGGCCCCGCCACTGCGCACACGCACGCCTCCTCCTCTTCCTTAGTTCTTTTTCGCTTTTCTTTTCTCCCCCGCCCCCCGCTCTCACCGCCACATCATCCCGCAACCCTTGGGGCATGTTTCCCAACATCAACGCGCCCCAATTCCACTCTCTGCCCGTGCCGCACTCTCCACTTTGCTTCTCCCCGTCCCCTACACACACGACTACCGAAACCCCGGTTGACACACCTTCTCGTAGGACAGGGGTGCGTGCGTGCGTGCGTGCGTTGTCTTGACGGTGACAGCAACAGCAACGGATCCGTCCATCCCATTCCCCCCCACTCGGTAAAGAACCATGTTCAACCCACACTACACAACAAGGGGGGCACACACGAACGCGAAAGAAAGGGCAGGGCAGGGGCAACTATCTCGTACACATTCTTCCTCAGAACCCACATATCGCATCAACGAACGGCAGGCCAATTGCGGACTCAGCCGTGTCAGGCAAATCCAACCCAACCAACACCTCCCACGGAAACCCTGACACTGATCCAGCAGTACGTCCACATACATCGCCACACCAAATACGGGTGACGAGTGAGCAACAAATGGAACAATACACAACAAGGGCTGACCTAATAAAAACTGCACGTCACGTCATACCTTCCAGACAGACGCAGTTCCGACGGGACGGCGGAACCGTATACGTACCTTTCAGCCACAACAACCGACCGACTGGACACGCCCGCGTCTCCAGCCAGCCAACCACCAGGGCCACACAGCCCGCAAGTTTCAGCGTCAACACTTCTTAACGTACGTTGCAAACTTTTCAAAACATTGCCACACACACACACACACACACACACACACACACCACGAAAAGCGTCAACCTCTCTCACACTGGATACACTCAACACTTTTTGTCGGCGGAGCTTGAGGGCCAACGGTTGACACACCCCCACCGGCCACACAGGTTTCCCTTTGAAAATTGCAGTGACGGAGGAGACGCGGCATTACGAGAGGGTTGTTTCCGAGAGCGCGAGCTGGACGGAGCTGCGGCGCCGCCGCCGCCGCCGCCGCCGCCGCCGAGGGGTAATGAACGCACGCGATGCCGCATGACAGCCCATCACCCAAAGTTTCACCCACAACTGCACAGGTCGCACCCCCTTTTCGCGCCATACTAGTGTCGATCGTCAATTACAGCTGACGGTGTTCGCATTTGCCACTTGACGAGAGGGGGGGGGGGGGGGGGAAAAGAAAACAAACATCTGACACGCCATGTGTTTCTCTCTCTCTCTGTTACATCTAGGTCATTCGGCAGCCACTGTAAAAAAAAAAAAAAAAAAAAAAAAAAAAAAAAAAATATTTTTACGACATGGTTGGGTAAGTGATTTAAAGACAACAATTGTGGGTCACACACCATAGACCATTTCGATAGTGTTCTTGTTCTTCTCTTTTTCCTTTTTTTATCGCTCAATTGAAATCAAACCTGGGGATGATGCAATGCTGCGATATGGCACAACCGTCGTCCATTGTACACAACTCGGGAACAAAAAGAAACCAATTCAGGGAACGTTCGTTCCTTCACAACGTTTCTTTCAACGCACTTGGTCTTTACCATCCTGTATATTCAACACACATTTCCTTTCATCAAACTAGGGCATTTCCATAACAGTATTTGCAATACTGCTTCTTCGACGTCATTTCACCATCTTAACTAGAGACAAACAAACAAGAAAATAGCAAAACAGCCTTGAGAACCCCGTCCACCAAATTTCAGTTAGCACGGCATCCAAGATTCTTTTCCGGGGAGTGCAGTGCAGCTGACGCTGCTCAGACCATATACCGTCGCCAGTCTCACTCAACTCTTGCGCATTCCATTCTACGCTACGTGACTATGCAAAAATGAATGAATCAAACCCGCCCAGAGAGCGTCTTGTGCGAGGGGACACACGATATAGAGAACAACAAAACACACAGGGGACACCACCACAGTTGGAGAGAACGTTTCCACCACGGCAGCCGCGCCGTTACGCGCTTTTTTTTTTTCCTCCCCCCCACTGCACACCTCCGACACCACGGGAACGTTCACCGTCCCGTTGCCCTACACTGGCGTTTCTTTTCAACCCCCCACCCTATTCCTCGCTCCCCGGACATTCGACCGATCACAAAGTGCAACCTCTCGTTACCGTCGGGTGCCCCTCTTCATCCCCGGGGCGCCAACAACAAAACAAAAACACCACCGACGCCGTCGTCTCGCGTCACCTCACTCAACTGAGCGGAAAATACACGTACATCCAGAATGACGACACCGCCTCCAGACGTCAGACGTCAGGTCGAAAGAGGGCACCGTACGTCGTGGCGCGTGGTCTCCTAACTCACCTCGCGCGTACAAATACAATGCAATGCGTGTCTCCTCACGTTCACACACACCTCCACGCTCCACTTTTACGTCGCCCAACCAACCAACTACTAACTTAACCCACCCGCTCGGCGTAGAAGCAGCTGTAGGCGGCAACGTGTTTCTCACCCTCGCCACCAACGGTGTGACATCCGACAATCGCGGTTTGCTTTCCGTTCCACACCTCCGGCCATACCATACAAAGGGGACAAAAAAAAAAAAAAAAATATATATATCAAACAAGCCAACTCCAGCGATCCGCCCCCCTAACACCAACACGTCTCGAAACACCCACGCCCACGACCCGGCTGTGGCCTAAAGTGCGTATCCCAACGTCACACCAAAACCAAAGGCGCCGGCGCCGCACCACACCACACCACAAGCTACAGCTACAGCTGTGCCGCCCGTCCACCCGCTCACAACAACAACAAC
>NW_026063002.1:0-21327 GCF_023897955.1 Schistocerca gregaria | reverse complement strand
ACACAAAGTGTATTTTACTTTTATTATTTTTTACCTATTTATTTTGCGCCGCGTTTGTTTGTTTGTTTGTCTTGGTGGTGGTTTTGGAATAGTCTTTTTTGCTTTGCTTTGCTTTCCGGGCGTCACGTTTTGTGCCGTGGCCTGTGTGGGTGGCGCTATTGACGCTTGCGACTTGGTTCGGCCGGTGCGGTGCTTTTTTCTTTTTTTTGGAAACGGCGGCGCCGGGCCGGGCCGGGGGTGGGACGACTGGACTGGAGAGTGAGTGGGGAACTAGTCGTTGCGACCGACAAAGTTTTGCTCGCGACGGAGAGACGTTAGTGGCCCTGAAAAGGGCCGTTTTGTTTGTTTGGCGGTGTGCGGGTTTAGGCGCGCTCGCCGCGGATGCGGCGCGCGAGCTGGATGTCCTTGGGCATGATGGTGACTCGCTTGGCGTGGATTGCGCACAGGTTGGTGTCTTCGAAGAGGCCGACGAGGTAGGCCTCGCTGGCCTCCTGCAGGGCCATGACTGCGGAGCTCTGGAAGCGCAGGTCGGTCTTGAAGTCCTGGGCGATCTCGCGCACTAGGCGCTGGAATGGCAGCTTGCGGATGAGCAGCTCTGTGCTCTTCTGGTAGCGCCTGATTTCTCGCAGGGCGACGGTGCCCGGCCTGTAGCGGTGGGGCTTCTTGACGCCGCCGGTGGCGGGCGCGCTCTTCCTCGCCGCCTTGGTGGCGAGCTGTTTGCGCGGCGCCTTTCCGCCGGTGGACTTGCGGGCCGTTTGCTTTGTCCGGGCCATGGCTACTGCGGATGCGGATGCGGCGTGGAGGATATGCGTGCGCGACGGCGTCCGGTGCTGCCTTGACAACGGGCCCGCGCGCCCCGGGTGCTGCGCTTATATGCCCTCGGTGCGCGGTGGTGGGGGGAGGGGAGGGCGGGCCGCGGGGCCCCAGAGTCTATATAGGGGGGCGGCGCGCGCGCTGGGCGCCACAACCGTAGCCGACTCGCTAGCGCCGGGTGAGGAGCTTGCCTTGCTTTCTGTTTTTTATATTATTGTGGTTGAGACGCTTGAAGAAGAAGAATGACAGGCCGCGGCAAGGGAGGAAAGGGGCTCGGCAAGGGTGGCGCCAAGCGGCACCGCAAGGTGTTGCGCGACAACATCCAGGGCATCACGAAGCCCGCGATCCGCCGCCTGGCGCGCAGGGGCGGCGTGAAGCGCATCTCTGGTCTGATCTACGAGGAGACGCGCGGAGTGCTGAAGGTGTTCCTGGAGAACGTGATCCGCGACGCGGTGACGTACACTGAGCACGCCAAGCGCAAGACTGTGACGGCCATGGACGTGGTGTACGCCCTGAAGAGGCAGGGGCGCACCCTGTACGGTTTCGGCGGTTAGGCGGTGTGAGACCGAAGGAAGGAAAGAGAGATAGATTGAAAAACGGCCCTTTTCAGGGCCACCACAGTGTTCGGAAGTTGAAAAGTGCGAAAGAGTCTGTGTTGCTGGTTTTTCTTTTCCTTTTTAGTCTACTTGGCCTTTTAGTTTTGTTTGGAGTTTTTTTTGACGTGGTGTGCGGTGCGGTTGGGAGGGAAGGAAGCGTGCCCTTGCGTTGTGTGAGCTCCTTCCTTCCTTCCTTCCTTCCCCTCCCTCTTTGCTTGTATGCTTCTTGTCGGTGGATGGGCTGTGTGTTGCGGCGCGGCTGAGCGCCGAGGGGTTATTTTTGAGGTGTGTTGTTGTGCGCCACGTGTGCTGGTTAATGGTCGCGAGACTGTGCGTGCGTGGAGTTGAGTGGAGGAGGTGGCCAAGTACGTGTGTACAAGATGGCGGCGCCTGTGTGTGTAAGAAGGAAAAAAAAACCGTACACAGAGAGAGAGAGAGAGAGAGAGAGAGAGAGAGAGAGAGAGAGAAAAGTGGTGCGACGAACGACTGGAATTCTGCTTTGGACGTAGGTTTGTGTGGTGGCCCTGAAAAGGGCCGATTGTGTTTTGTTTTTTGAGCCGAGGCGGCAAATGGCGCGCTGCGTGCCAAGGGAGCACGCGGCGGTTGCCGATTGCGCTGTCTCTCTTTTAGGCCTTCTTCTCGGTCTTCTTTGGCAGCAGGACGGCCTGGATGTTGGGCAGGACACCTCCCTGTGCGATGGTGACGCCCGACAAGAGCTTGTTGAGCTCCTCGTCGTTGCGTATGGCGAGCTGCAGGTGGCGCGGGATGATGCGCGTCTTCTTGTTGTCGCGGGCCGCGTTTCCGGCCAGCTCGAGCACCTCAGCCGCGAGGTACTCCATGACGGCGGCGAGGTAGACGGGCGCCCCGGCGCCGACGCGCTCGGCGTAGTTTCCCTTGCGCAGGAGGCGGTGGATTCTGCCGACCGGGAACTGGAGCCCAGCCCTGCTTGAGCGGGACTTTGACTTGCCCTTGACTTTGCCTCCCTTTCCGCGTCCGGACATGGCGATGGGCTAGTTTGGAAAGAAGCGAGAAAGAAAAAGCACAACGCCCCAAACGGTGCGAGCCGCAGCGAGTCGAGCAGCGGAGTGCGTGCCGGCGCCGGCGGGGTGGGGGTCCTTTATGGGCTCGGGTGCGGCGGCCGGTTGCGCGCGCGCCCCATTGGTCGGCGGCCGCAGCAGGGCGAGCTGGTAAAGGTGCGGCGGCGGCGTGCGGCGGGTGCCACTGTGTGGGGAGACGCTGACTGGAGCGGAGCGCCTGACTGACTGACTGACTGCGCTGCTGCCTGCCTGCCTGCCTGCCTGCCTGCCTGCCTGCCTGTTTGTTCGTGATGCCGCCCAAGACTAGCGGGAAAGCCGCCAAGAAGGCTGGCAAGGCGCAGAAGAACATTTCGAAGGGCGACAAGAAGAAGAAGCGCAAGAGGAAGGAGAGCTATGCCATCTACATCTACAAGGTGCTGAAGCAGGTGCACCCTGACACGGGCATCTCTTCGAAGGCGATGAGCATCATGAACAGCTTCGTGAACGACATTTTCGAGCGCATTGCGGCCGAGGCTTCTCGCCTGGCGCACTACAACAAGCGCTCGACCATCACGTCCCGCGAGATCCAGACCGCTGTGCGGCTCTTGCTGCCTGGCGAGCTGGCCAAGCACGCGGTGAGCGAGGGCACGAAGGCGGTGACCAAGTACACGAGCTCCAAGTAAGGAGGTGGCTCTTGGAAATAGGAGGCTCGTCCGCGGCGCGGCGAAGAAAAGAAAAAACGGCCCTTTTCAGGGCCACCAAAATGCCTTTGCGGGAAGGGCGGAATTGTTGTTGTTGTTGTTGTTGTTGTTGTGAGCGGGTGGACGGGCGGCACAGCTGTAGCTGTAGCTTGTGGTGTGGTGTGGTGCGGCGCCGGCGCCTTTGGTTTTGGTGTGACGTTGGGATACGCACTTTAGGCCACAGCCGGGTCGTGGGCGTGGGTGTTTCGAGACGTGTTGGTGTTAGGGGGGCGGATCGCTGGAGTTGGCTTGTTTGATATATATATTTTTTTTTTTTTTTTTGTCCCCTTTGTATGGTATGGCCGGAGGTGTGGAACGGAAAGCAAACCGCGATTGTCGGATGTCACACCGTTGGTGGCGAGGGTGAGAAACACGTTGCCGCCTACAGCTGCTTCTACGCCGAGCGGGTGGGTTAAGTTAGTAGTTGGTTGGTTGGGCGACGTAAAAGTGGAGCGTGGAGGTGTGTGTGAACGTGAGGAGACACGCATTGCATTGTATTTGTACGCGCGAGGTGAGTTAGGAGACCACGCGCCACGACGTACGGTGCCCTCTTTCGACCTGACGTCTGACGTCTGGAGGCGGTGTCGTCATTCTGGATGTACGTGTATTTTCCGCTCAGTTGAGTGAGGTGACGCGAGACGACGGCGTCGGTGGTGTTTTTGTTTTGTTGTTGGCGCCCCGGGGATGAAGAGGGGCACCCGACGGTAACGAGAGGTTGCACTTTGTGATCGGTCGAATGTCCGGGGAGCGAGGAATAGGGTGGGGGGTTGAAAAGAAACGCCAGTGTAGGGCAACGGGACGGTGAACGTTCCCGTGGTGTCGGAGGTGTGCAGTGGGGGGGAGGAAAAAAAAAAAGCGCGTAACGGCGCGGCTGCCGTGGTGGAAACGTTCTCTCCAACTGTGGTGGTGTCCCCTGTGTGTTTTGTTGTTCTCTATATCGTGTGTCCCCTCGCACAAGACGCTCTCTGGGCGGGTTTGATTCATTCATTTTTGCATAGTCACGTAGCGTAGAATGGAATGCGCAAGAGTTGAGTGAGACTGGCGACGGTATATGGTCTGAGCAGCGTCAGCTGCACTGCACTCCCCGGAAAAGAATCTTGGATGCCGTGCTAACTGAAATTTGGTGGACGGGGTTCTCAAGGCTGTTTTGCTATTTTCTTGTTTGTTTGTCTCTAGTTAAGATGGTGAAATGACGTCGAAGAAGCAGTATTGCAAATACTGTTATGGAAATGCCCTAGTTTGATGAAAGGAAATGTGTGTTGAATATACAGGATGGTAAAGACCAAGTGCGTTGAAAGAAACGTTGTGAAGGAACGAACGTTCCCTGAATTGGTTTCTTTTTGTTCCCGAGTTGTGTACAATGGACGACGGTTGTGCCATATCGCAGCATTGCATCATCCCCAGGTTTGATTTCAATTGAGCGATAAAAAAAGGAAAAAGAGAAGAACAAGAACACTATCGAAATGGTCTATGGTGTGTGACCCACAATTGTTGTCTTTAAATCACTTACCCAACCATGTCGTAAAAATATTTTTTTTTTTTTTTTTTTTTTTTTTTTTTTTTTTTTACAGTGGCTGCCGAATGACCTAGATGTAACAGAGAGAGAGAGAAACACATGGCGTGTCAGATGTTTGTTTTCTTTTCCCCCCCCCCCCCCCCCCCTCTCGTCAAGTGGCAAATGCGAACACCGTCAGCTGTAATTGACGATCGACACTAGTATGGCGCGAAAAGGGGGTGCGACCTGTGCAGTTGTGGGTGAAACTTTGGGTGATGGGCTGTCATGCGGCATCGCGTGCGTTCATTACCCCTCGGCGGCGGCGGCGGCGGCGGCGGCGGCGCCGCAGCTCCGTCCAGCTCGCGCTCTCGGAAACAACCCTCTCGTAATGCCGCGTCTCCTCCGTCACTGCAATTTTCAAAGGGAAACCTGTGTGGCCGGTGGGGGTGTGTCAACCGTTGGCCCTCAAGCTCCGCCGACAAAAAGTGTTGAGTGTATCCAGTGTGAGAGAGGTTGACGCTTTTCGTGGTGTGTGTGTGTGTGTGTGTGTGTGTGTGTGTGGCAATGTTTTGAAAAGTTTGCAACGTACGTTAAGAAGTGTTGACGCTGAAACTTGCGGGCTGTGTGGCCCTGGTGGTTGGCTGGCTGGAGACGCGGGCGTGTCCAGTCGGTCGGTTGTTGTGGCTGAAAGGTACGTATACGGTTCCGCCGTCCCGTCGGAACTGCGTCTGTCTGGAAGGTATGACGTGACGTGCAGTTTTTATTAGGTCAGCCCTTGTTGTGTATTGTTCCATTTGTTGCTCACTCGTCACCCGTATTTGGTGTGGCGATGTATGTGGACGTACTGCTGGATCAGTGTCAGGGTTTCCGTGGGAGGTGTTGGTTGGGTTGGATTTGCCTGACACGGCTGAGTCCGCAATTGGCCTGCCGTTCGTTGATGCGATATGTGGGTTCTGAGGAAGAATGTGTACGAGATAGTTGCCCCTGCCCTGCCCTTTCTTTCGCGTTCGTGTGTGCCCCCCTTGTTGTGTAGTGTGGGTTGAACATGGTTCTTTACCGAGTGGGGGGGAATGGGATGGACGGATCCGTTGCTGTTGCTGTCACCGTCAAGACAACGCACGCACGCACGCACGCACCCCTGTCCTACGAGAAGGTGTGTCAACCGGGGTTTCGGTAGTCGTGTGTGTAGGGGACGGGGAGAAGCAAAGTGGAGAGTGCGGCACGGGCAGAGAGTGGAATTGGGGCGCGTTGATGTTGGGAAACATGCCCCAAGGGTTGCGGGATGATGTGGCGGTGAGAGCGGGGGGCGGGGGAGAAAAGAAAAGCGAAAAAGAACTAAGGAAGAGGAGGAGGCGTGCGTGTGCGCAGTGGCGGGGCCCCAAAGACCTGTCGTGTGGTGTCGGCCGAACGCGAGCGCGAACGCGAACGCGAACGCGTGTGCGGGGCAGCGTCGGCACGGAGAAGCGAGGAGGAGAGAGAGAGAGAGAGCTGGTCTGATGGGTATTTTTTACCCCCTGTACTCGAAGGACCGGATCTGTCCTTGATCCCTGCCTTCTGTCTGATTATGTTGGGTAACAAAATGATGGGATGATAGGGTCTCTTGGGTGTGTGTAGATGTTTGTTTGTTTGAGTGAGTGTTATGGTGTTTGTATTTTATTTTTGTTTATCATGGTATGTTGTAGTTTGTGGTGTTTTGTCGTGATGGGAAATGTCGTTCTTGGGTCGGGTGGATTTTGGTCCCAGATTTCTGATGAGTGGGTGGTTCGAATCCGTGGTTTGGTGGAAAAAAAACAAAAAAAAAAAAAAAAAAAAACTTTATGGATTTTTCTTTGGATGATTTCCGGGATTTTGATTGAGTATGTTATGGTTTGTGTATATGTCTCGGTTTGTCTGGTACCGGCCGGCATCAGCAGTAATTCTGAAGTATTTGTTCTGCACCCTTTTTTACTCTTGTTATGTTTGGTGTCTGCGGCCATTGACGAGATTTTTCAGAGCCGTAAGTGATGGCTGGTTCCTATGACGGTTTTGAAGATTTTCTTTTTGGCGCGCATATTTATTCTGTTTCCTTTGATGATTGGGTACAGTCTGAATATTGCTGCTGCAGCCTTGTTACAAACGTGTGTAACATGGTCTCTAAATGTCAACCTCTTGTCCAGCTTGATGCCTAGATACTTTATTGTGCCTGACCATGGAAGATTGTTATTTCTGAGGCGTATATGCAGGTTAGGAGGTATTCTTTTTGAATGTGAATCGTATTGTATTGCTTGGGTTTTCTCCGCGTTTATTGTTTTTTTGGTTAGCCCATTTCTGGATGGATTGTAGGTGTTGCTCTATTTTTGTGACTCTATATTGCAGGTTAGAACTGCTGCGGTAGACTGCAGTGTCGTCTGCAAATAGTGACAAGTGTCCTCCCAGCTGTTTGTTTGTGTATATTGAGTAGAGAATGGGCCCCAGCACTGAGCCTTGCGGGACTCCAGCCTCTATGGATCTAGTGTTACTTGCCGCTCCTGGTACATGGACATAGAATGCTCTGTTGCGGAGAAAAGAAGCAATAATGTGGATGGGGCAGTTGTACTGGTGGAGCTTGTAGATAAGGCGTTATCCGAATGCTTTTCCAATGTCAAGCAGGACTGCTCCAGTACTGTGTCTA
This sequence comes from Schistocerca gregaria, assembly GCF_023897955.1. Classification (NCBI taxonomy): domain Eukaryota; kingdom Metazoa; phylum Arthropoda; class Insecta; order Orthoptera; family Acrididae; genus Schistocerca; species Schistocerca gregaria. The sequence continues at coordinate 14,017 of NW_026063002.1, read as the reverse complement.
ATGTTTCTGGCCTGACATATGTGCTCGACTAGTCTGGTCACCTGGTGGGTGGTGCTGTGTTCTTCGCGGAATCGGAATTGTTGTGGGATGATTATGTTGTTATCCTTTAAGAATTGAATTTCTTCAGTTCAGTTTGAATGAGCTTTCCGAGAACCTTTCCAAGGAAGTTGGCCTATAGTTTTGCGGAAATAATAAGTCCTTGTTTGGCTTTGGTAATGTGATGACTCGGGCCTGTTTCCAAGTAGTTTAGTCTGAAGCAAGCATTATATATTGATGTTAGATAGATAATTGATAGTTGCTGGAGGTAGGTGATGTAGTAGTTGCGGTTTGATGGAATCTGGGCCTGATGCCTTCTTAGGATGTGTGTATGTTTGTGATGTGATAAGATACGGGGTTTCTGCGTTTATTGGATTGTGAAAGATGTTCTGATCGGGGCACTTAGGATGCGGTTTTACCCTTCTGAGTACCATTTCCTGGTGGTCATCAGTTTCGTCATCTACCGCTTCTGGTGCTTGGAATTGCCTTTCTAGTGAATCCGCCAGTGCTTCAGCTCGGTCTGTGGGGTCGTTCCTTCCCCATGTAGATGTAGATGTTTCGTGTCTAGTTTACGAGTTTTAAGAAATTTCCAGAATTTTTCCTGGTCCCTTCCTGCTTCTCGTAACGTTTCCTCCCACGCCTCGCTACGGTGGTTTTCGGAGCTCTCTTTTTGATCCTCCCGGCCAATTGCTCTGATTTTCGTCGGTCGGCTGGGTCCCTGTAGTTTTGCCATCTCTTTCTGGCGCGCGCGGGCTGCGGTTGGCGCCTTTGGTGGCAACGGCCGGGGCAAGCAGCGGTGTGTGGTGTGGTGCGGGGCGGGCAGGGGCAGTGGTGGTTGACGGATGGCCTGGGGGCCGAAAAACGGGCCGGCCGGCGGACGGATGTTGAGAGAGGCGGCGCGCACGCGTCTCGCGCGGACACAGGCGCCACAGCGTTGATGATTGGAAGGAGGTGCGGTGCGGGGATGGGCCCAGGAAAAAAGACGGTCGTGGCCCCTGTCTTGGGTGCGTGTCGACGTCAGCACCGTCGGTGTGGTGTGGTGTGGTGTGGTGTGGTGTGGTGTGGTGTGGTGTGGTGTGGTGTGGGCAGGGAGGGGGGAAAAGCGGGCTGCGGGCTGCGGGCTGCGGGCTGCGGGCTGCGGAGGGAATGGTGGTGGGGAGTAGGCACACATGTGGGCGGGCGCAAAATCGGCCGGTGCCCGTAAACCGCGGCGGGATATTGGGTGGAAAAGAGGGAAATTGTAGAAAGGAAAACAAGCGGAGGGGGCGAATGTGGTGGGGTGGGGGGACGGGCGGGGGCGAGGCGACAGCTTGCTTTTTCTTTTTCATTTTATTTTATTTTGTTGTAGTGTTTTTGTTTTTTTTTGTTTTTTTGCGTGTGTGTGGCCTTGGAGAGGCTGGTCTTGTCTGGCTTACGCTTTGGGTGCGTGTGTTGGTACTTTTTCGTTTTTTCTTGTTCTGCAGAGCAGGGGCGGGGCGGTGGGAACGGCTGGCTGGCTGTGCCCAGAGGAGGAGGAGACGCTGGCGGCGGGCCCGGCTCCTGGGGCTGCTGTTGCATGCGCTGTGCAAAGAAAGGAAGAGTGGGTTTGTTTGGCTGGTGAAGTGCATTATTTAAGTGTGGGCTTGCCGGCCTGGCTCCGATGCGCAGGTAGATAGATGCCGGCGGCGACCGCAGGCAGGCGCGTTGTGTGTACAGAGGGACGAGCCATGTGTTTTGCAAGCAGGACGTGGCGTGCCGAGTGGAGAGGAGGCGGCGGCTCGGCTCGGTTCGGCCCGGTCCGGCGGTGCCGCGCTGTTGTCGCGGACGTGAGCGCCCCCTGGCGGGCGGGTGGTTGGCGGCGGCGTGGTGGACGCGTGTGGCAGTTGTGTGCACGGGTTGCTTGGGCGAGTGAGCAGTGGCTGGCGGTGTTGGCGCGTCGTCGGGGAGGTATGTGTTGCGGCCGCGTCTGCTGCGCGCTGCGTCGTTGTGTCGACTGTGTGTGGGCGTGGGCACGTGTGCTCTGGCGAGGGCGTCGTAAAAAAGTGGGTCGCGGTGTGCGTGCGTAGCCCGTGATGATGTATTGTGCGTCGCGTCGTTGTGTGCGAAACGGATGCCGAGAGGTGTGTGGTGAGTGCGAAGCGCGAATGTGCGGCGTTTGGCGGTTTCGGTGTGTTTTCTGTTTTTGCGGCGTGAGAGTGGGGCTGGCTGGCTGGCTGGCTGGCTGGCTGTTTGTTGTTGGTGTTGCCTTGTGTGTGTAGGTTGATGGCGCGACGCGGAGGGGACGCCGTTTGCTGCGTGCCTTGCCTCGCGTGTGTTGGCGCGCCGTGCATGTGTTTGGGTCGTGGGGGCGGTGTTTTTGTTTGTATTTGGATTTTCATTTTTTGGCGTGTTGTGTCGTGTATGGCAAGGGCGAGAGGAGTAGTGCGGTAGTGTCGTTGCGGCACGGGCGTCTGGTGGGGCTGTGCGTCGTGGCGGGGAAGGTGTGTAGGTTGCGGCGATGCGGCGAGCCCAGCCCGTCGTTTGACGGTGTGCCGGGTGAGTTGCGCTGCGAATCGAGTGTGGCGGGAAGGGAGCTGCGTGGCGCCTGCGTCCGTTGGCAGCAGGGGCTGTGCCTTTTGAGAGTTTGTTTGATTTCGGGACGACGACGACGACGACGACTGGTTGGTTGGTGGGTGGGGTGGCGTGCACGTTTGTCGTACTGGGCGAGTCGATTGCCTGCCGGCTGGCGAAAGGTGCGCCGCCGCCCGTCTCTCGCGCTCTGTGTTGTTTTTTTTTTTTTTCTGTGTGTGTCGGCTGCGTTTTTGTTTGCGGTGCGCGCGAAGACGGTGGTGCCGAAAGTGTGCCGGCGTGGCGTTGCGACCGCGACGAGCCGCGGGCGCGCCATTTGGCTGGTGTTGCGTGAAGAGCGGCTGTGTACGGGTAGTGGCTGTAGCCGTACGTGTACGTGCACGTGCATCCGGCCCGGCGCCGCCAGCCCAGCCCAGCCCAGCCCAGCCCAGCCGAGTCGGGTGAGCGGAGGCCGACACGTGGTGGTGCTGTGCTCTCTCGGCTCGGGGGGGTTTGTGTGTGTGTGTGTGTGTGTGCGTGCGTGCGTGTGTGTCTCGTTCGCTCTCCGGAATCTGCTCGTTCTGCTGATCCCCGCCTGTCGGCGTCGTTTATTTTTACTTATTTATTTTTTACCTGTTGTTTGTTTTTCGACGTCGTCTTGCAGTTTTGTCCTTTGCGGCGTGCCGACGACCCGCCGCGCGACCTTATGAAACCCCAAAGCGTGGCGTGGCGTGGCGTGGCGTGGCCGAGCCGCAGCAGCTAAGGGGGTGCGGCCGCCTCGACGCCTTAACCTCCTAAACTTCTTTAAGCCGTTAACGCAGCCACCTAAACTAACGTAACCTAACGTAAGCCCTTAGGCCAACCCCCAAGTCGCCTTAACCTAACGTACGTGACCGCAACCTTAGCTTAACGCCTACGTTAAGACGTGACGTCACGTCAACGCTTAACCTAACCCTGACGCCTTCTTAGCCTAACCTGACGTAACCTAAGGTAAGGTAACCGTTGAAAGAAAGAAACCACCTTTGTTTTGACGTTGAGGCGTGTAAGGTCGGCTGTGAGGGCAGATTCGGTGTGTCTGTAGTTGGGGCTGGCTGGTAATTTATTTTGTTTGTTTGTTTATCGTTGTCTTGTTTTCGCCTGTGGCGGGGGGGTTGGCGCTCCGTCGGCCGGTGCCATGTTGCGCAGGCGGCGATCGTAAAAAAGTAGAAAAAAAAAAAGAAAAAAGAAAAAAAAAATGTGTTGGAAGGGCTGTGGGTGTTGGCGGGCGAGGCGAGAGGAGGAGGACGGCCCGCGGCCGTGGCCCGACGGCTGCGGGCCGATCGGGAAAACGGCGGAAGGCGATGGGGCGGCGGAGGTGCGTTTGTGCACGGCCGTCATCGCCGCACGACTCGGCTCGTGTGGCTGTGGCGCCGGCCGCGGTGGCCGGGCTGCCGCGGCGACGGTGTGGGAGTTTTGACGAAGGTTTGGCCATTGTGGCGGGTCGTCGGCTGGGGCTGTGGGGGCGGCATTTGGGCGGGGGCGGCGATTCTCGGCGGGCCGACCCAGGCTGTGGCGCGCGGTGGCTGCAGTTTGGCCGTGGTTTGCGGCGCCGCCGCGGCGACTGGTTGGCGACCGTGGTGTCGGTGTGTGTAGCCCCATCCTCGGTGGTTTGAATGGCGCGGGTGGTTGCGGCGCAGGTTGGGGGCTGCTCCGCGCAGGCTGTCGGACGTTGGGCGGTAGCAAGCGCGGGAGGCGCGGCGCGGCGGCGCGGCGGCGCGCCGAGTGGCGGCCGCTCTCTCGGCCGTCCGCGCCCGCCCGCGACACTGGCTGGGCCAGGCGCGTGCGCGGCTATTCTCTGCTGCGCGCCCCTCGCTGTTGTGCGTCGTCGAAGGAGAGAAGGAAGCGAAAGCAAGGGGAAAAAAGAAAAGAGAACAGGCAAAAGATGGCAGACCAGGCGGCTACGAACGAGACTGCCGCGGCACCCGCCGCCACCGGCACTACGAAGAAGGCCAAGTCTGCGTCGTCTGCGAAGAAGCCGCGCGCCAAGCCTGCGCACCCGCGCACCTCTGAGATGGTGACGGCCGCCATCAAGAGTCTGAAGGAGCGCGGCGGGTCGTCGCTGCAGGCGATCAAGAAGTACATTGCCGCGCACTACAAGCTGGACGCGGAGAAGCTGGCGCCCTTTATCAAGAAGTACCTCAAGTCGGCCGTCGTGGCTGGCGAGCTGGTGCAGACGAAGGGGAAGGGCGCGTCGGGCTCTTTCAAGCTTGCCGGCGCCGGCGGCGGGGCGGCCGAGGGCGGCAAGGCTCGTGGTGGCGGCGGTGGTGCGAAGAAGAAGCGCGCCGCTCCGGCCAGCAAGGAGAAGAAGGGGGCCCGTGCGGCCGGCGCAAAGAAGGCTGGCGGCGTGAAGGCGGCGACCGGTCGGAAGGCGGGCGCCGCCAAGAAGGCGTCTGCGGCGTCGGCCGCTCCCGCGGGTGCGAAGAAGGCGGCTGCGGCCAAGCCGGCCAAGGCCAAGTCGCCGTCGAAGGCGAAGAAGGCCGCCAAGGTTCCGACGAAGAAGCCGAAGGCGCCGCGCCCGAAGAAGGCGACGGCGACGCCGTCTAAGGCGAAGGCTTCGCCCAAGAAGAAGAAGTAAAAAGGGCAGGGAAGGGTTGGCGGTTGACACCGTCGCCTGGAGGCCGGCGCGCAACCAGAGGCTGTCGCGCGGTCCCGGACAAAAACAAAAACGGCCCTTCTCAGGGCCATCAAAGCACGTCGGGAAGGTGTTGATTGTCGTGTCGTGTCGTGGTCGGTCGGTTGCCTTGTTGTCTGTCTGTCTGTCTTGCTTGCTGGCGTTTGTTTGTTTCATGTGTGGATGGTGGTTGGATTGTGGGGTCGTTGGCGGGCGTGGGCGGCGGCGCCGCGGTTGGTGTTACACAAAGTGTATTTTACTTTTATTATTTTTTACCTATTTATTTTGCGCCGCGTTTGTTTGTTTGTTTGTCTTGGTGGTGGTTTTGGAATAGTCTTTTTTGCTTTGCTTTGCTTTCCGGGCGTCACGTTTTGTGCCGTGGCCTGTGTGGGTGGCGCTATTGACGCTTGCGACTTGGTTCGGCCGGTGCGGTGCTTTTTTCTTTTTTTTGGAAACGGCGGCGCCGGGCCGGGCCGGGGGTGGGACGACTGGACTGGAGAGTGAGTGGGGAACTAGTCGTTGCGACCGACAAAGTTTTGCTCGCGACGGAGAGACGTTAGTGGCCCTGAAAAGGGCCGTTTTGTTTGTTTGGCGGTGTGCGGGTTTAGGCGCGCTCGCCGCGGATGCGGCGCGCGAGCTGGATGTCCTTGGGCATGATGGTGACTCGCTTGGCGTGGATTGCGCACAGGTTGGTGTCTTCGAAGAGGCCGACGAGGTAGGCCTCGCTGGCCTCCTGCAGGGCCATGACTGCGGAGCTCTGGAAGCGCAGGTCGGTCTTGAAGTCCTGGGCGATCTCGCGCACTAGGCGCTGGAATGGCAGCTTGCGGATGAGCAGCTCTGTGCTCTTCTGGTAGCGCCTGATTTCTCGCAGGGCGACGGTGCCCGGCCTGTAGCGGTGGGGCTTCTTGACGCCGCCGGTGGCGGGCGCGCTCTTCCTCGCCGCCTTGGTGGCGAGCTGTTTGCGCGGCGCCTTTCCGCCGGTGGACTTGCGGGCCGTTTGCTTTGTCCGGGCCATGGCTACTGCGGATGCGGATGCGGCGTGGAGGATATGCGTGCGCGACGGCGTCCGGTGCTGCCTTGACAACGGGCCCGCGCGCCCCGGGTGCTGCGCTTATATGCCCTCGGTGCGCGGTGGTGGGGGGAGGGGAGGGCGGGCCGCGGGGCCCCAGAGTCTATATAGGGGGGCGGCGCGCGCGCTGGGCGCCACAACCGTAGCCGACTCGCTAGCGCCGGGTGAGGAGCTTGCCTTGCTTTCTGTTTTTTATATTATTGTGGTTGAGACGCTTGAAGAAGAAGAATGACAGGCCGCGGCAAGGGAGGAAAGGGGCTCGGCAAGGGTGGCGCCAAGCGGCACCGCAAGGTGTTGCGCGACAACATCCAGGGCATCACGAAGCCCGCGATCCGCCGCCTGGCGCGCAGGGGCGGCGTGAAGCGCATCTCTGGTCTGATCTACGAGGAGACGCGCGGAGTGCTGAAGGTGTTCCTGGAGAACGTGATCCGCGACGCGGTGACGTACACTGAGCACGCCAAGCGCAAGACTGTGACGGCCATGGACGTGGTGTACGCCCTGAAGAGGCAGGGGCGCACCCTGTACGGTTTCGGCGGTTAGGCGGTGTGAGACCGAAGGAAGGAAAGAGAGATAGATTGAAAAACGGCCCTTTTCAGGGCCACCACAGTGTTCGGAAGTTGAAAAGTGCGAAAGAGTCTGTGTTGCTGGTTTTTCTTTTCCTTTTTAGTCTACTTGGCCTTTTAGTTTTGTTTGGAGTTTTTTTTGACGTGGTGTGCGGTGCGGTTGGGAGGGAAGGAAGCGTGCCCTTGCGTTGTGTGAGCTCCTTCCTTCCTTCCTTCCTTCCCCTCCCTCTTTGCTTGTATGCTTCTTGTCGGTGGATGGGCTGTGTGTTGCGGCGCGGCTGAGCGCCGAGGGGTTATTTTTGAGGTGTGTTGTTGTGCGCCACGTGTGCTGGTTAATGGTCGCGAGACTGTGCGTGCGTGGAGTTGAGTGGAGGAGGTGGCCAAGTACGTGTGTACAAGATGGCGGCGCCTGTGTGTGTAAGAAGGAAAAAAAAACCGTACACAGAGAGAGAGAGAGAGAGAGAGAGAGAGAGAGAGAGAGAGAGAAAAGTGGTGCGACGAACGACTGGAATTCTGCTTTGGACGTAGGTTTGTGTGGTGGCCCTGAAAAGGGCCGATTGTGTTTTGTTTTTTGAGCCGAGGCGGCAAATGGCGCGCTGCGTGCCAAGGGAGCACGCGGCGGTTGCCGATTGCGCTGTCTCTCTTTTAGGCCTTCTTCTCGGTCTTCTTTGGCAGCAGGACGGCCTGGATGTTGGGCAGGACACCTCCCTGTGCGATGGTGACGCCCGACAAGAGCTTGTTGAGCTCCTCGTCGTTGCGTATGGCGAGCTGCAGGTGGCGCGGGATGATGCGCGTCTTCTTGTTGTCGCGGGCCGCGTTTCCGGCCAGCTCGAGCACCTCAGCCGCGAGGTACTCCATGACGGCGGCGAGGTAGACGGGCGCCCCGGCGCCGACGCGCTCGGCGTAGTTTCCCTTGCGCAGGAGGCGGTGGATTCTGCCGACCGGGAACTGGAGCCCAGCCCTGCTTGAGCGGGACTTTGACTTGCCCTTGACTTTGCCTCCCTTTCCGCGTCCGGACATGGCGATGGGCTAGTTTGGAAAGAAGCGAGAAAGAAAAAGCACAACGCCCCAAACGGTGCGAGCCGCAGCGAGTCGAGCAGCGGAGTGCGTGCCGGCGCCGGCGGGGTGGGGGTCCTTTATGGGCTCGGGTGCGGCGGCCGGTTGCGCGCGCGCCCCATTGGTCGGCGGCCGCAGCAGGGCGAGCTGGTAAAGGTGCGGCGGCGGCGTGCGGCGGGTGCCACTGTGTGGGGAGACGCTGACTGGAGCGGAGCGCCTGACTGACTGACTGACTGCGCGTGCCTGCCTGCCTGCCTGCCTGCCTGCCTGCCTGCCTGTTTGTTCGTGATGCCGCCCAAGACTAGCGGGAAAGCCGCCAAGAAGGCTGGCAAGGCGCAGAAGAACATTTCGAAGGGCGACAAGAAGAAGAAGCGCAAGAGGAAGGAGAGCTATGCCATCTACATCTACAAGGTGCTGAAGCAGGTGCACCCTGACACGGGCATCTCTTCGAAGGCGATGAGCATCATGAACAGCTTCGTGAACGACATTTTCGAGCGCATTGCGGCCGAGGCTTCTCGCCTGGCGCACTACAACAAGCGCTCGACCATCACGTCCCGCGAGATCCAGACCGCTGTGCGGCTCTTGCTGCCTGGCGAGCTGGCCAAGCACGCGGTGAGCGAGGGCACGAAGGCGGTGACCAAGTACACGAGCTCCAAGTAAGGAGGTGGCTCTTGGAAATAGGAGGCTCGTCCGCGGCGCGGCGAAGAAAAGAAAAAACGGCCCTTTTCAGGGCCACCAAAATGCCTTTGCGGGAAGGGCGGAATTGTTGTTGTTGTTGTTGTTGTTGTTGTGAGCGGGTGGACGGGCGGCACAGCTGTAGCTGTAGCTTGTGGTGTGGTGTGGTGCGGCGCCGGCGCCTTTGGTTTTGGTGTGACGTTGGGATACGCACTTTAGGCCACAGCCGGGTCGTGGGCGTGGGTGTTTCGAGACGTGTTGGTGTTAGGGGGGCGGATCGCTGGAGTTGGCTTGTTTGATATATATATTTTTTTTTTTTTTTTTGTCCCCTTTGTATGGTATGGCCGGAGGTGTGGAACGGAAAGCAAACCGCGATTGTCGGATGTCACACCGTTGGTGGCGAGGGTGAGAAACACGTTGCCGCCTACAGCTGCTTCTACGCCGAGCGGGTGGGTTAAGTTAGTAGTTGGTTGGTTGGGCGACGTAAAAGTGGAGCGTGGAGGTGTGTGTGAACGTGAGGAGACACGCATTGCATTGTATTTGTACGCGCGAGGTGAGTTAGGAGACCACGCGCCACGACGTACGGTGCCCTCTTTCGACCTGACGTCTGACGTCTGGAGGCGGTGTCGTCATTCTGGATGTACGTGTATTTTCCGCTCAGTTGAGTGAGGTGACGCGAGACGACGGCGTCGGTGGTGTTTTTGTTTTGTTGTTGGCGCCCCGGGGATGAAGAGGGGCACCCGACGGTAACGAGAGGTTGCACTTTGTGATCGGTCGAATGTCCGGGGAGCGAGGAATAGGGTGGGGGGTTGAAAAGAAACGCCAGTGTAGGGCAACGGGACGGTGAACGTTCCCGTGGTGTCGGAGGTGTGCAGTGGGGGGGAGGAAAAAAAAAAAGCGCGTAACGGCGCGGCTGCCGTGGTGGAAACGTTCTCTCCAACTGTGGTGGTGTCCCCTGTGTGTTTTGTTGTTCTCTATATCGTGTGTCCCCTCGCACAAGACGCTCTCTGGGCGGGTTTGATTCATTCATTTTTGCATAGTCACGTAGCGTAGAATGGAATGCGCAAGAGTTGAGTGAGACTGGCGACGGTATATGGTCTGAGCAGCGTCAGCTGCACTGCACTCCCCGGAAAAGAATCTTGGATGCCGTGCTAACTGAAATTTGGTGGACGGGGTTCTCAAGGCTGTTTTGCTATTTTCTTGTTTGTTTGTCTCTAGTTAAGATGGTGAAATGACGTCGAAGAAGCAGTATTGCAAATACTGTTATGGAAATGCCCTAGTTTGATGAAAGGAAATGTGTGTTGAATATACAGGATGGTAAAGACCAAGTGCGTTGAAAGAAACGTTGTGAAGGAACGAACGTTCCCTGAATTGGTTTCTTTTTGTTCCCGAGTTGTGTACAATGGACGACGGTTGTGCCATATCGCAGCATTGCATCATCCCCAGGTTTGATTTCAATTGAGCGATAAAAAAAGGAAAAAGAGAAGAACAAGAACACTATCGAAATGGTCTATGGTGTGTGACCCACAATTGTTGTCTTTAAATCACTTACCCAACCATGTCGTAAAAATATTTTTTTTTTTTTTTTTTTTTTTTTTTTTTTTTTTTACAGTGGCTGCCGAATGACCTAGATGTAACAGAGAGAGAGAGAAACACATGGCGTGTCAGATGTTTGTTTTCTTTTCCCCCCCCCCCCCCCCCCTCTCGTCAAGTGGCAAATGCGAACACCGTCAGCTGTAATTGACGATCGACACTAGTATGGCGCGAAAAGGGGGTGCGACCTGTGCAGTTGTGGGTGAAACTTTGGGTGATGGGCTGTCATGCGGCATCGCGTGCGTTCATTACCCCTCGGCGGCGGCGGCGGCGGCGGCGGCGGCGCCGCAGCTCCGTCCAGCTCGCGCTCTCGGAAACAACCCTCTCGTAATGCCGCGTCTCCTCCGTCACTGCAATTTTCAAAGGGAAACCTGTGTGGCCGGTGGGGGTGTGTCAACCGTTGGCCCTCAAGCTCCGCCGACAAAAAGTGTTGAGTGTATCCAGTGTGAGAGAGGTTGACGCTTTTCGTGGTGTGTGTGTGTGTGTGTGTGTGTGTGTGTGTGGCAATGTTTTGAAAAGTTTGCAACGTACGTTAAGAAGTGTTGACGCTGAAACTTGCGGGCTGTGTGGCCCTGGTGGTTGGCTGGCTGGAGACGCGGGCGTGTCCAGTCGGTCGGTTGTTGTGGCTGAAAGGTACGTATACGGTTCCGCCGTCCCGTCGGAACTGCGTCTGTCTGGAAGGTATGACGTGACGTGCAGTTTTTATTAGGTCAGCCCTTGTTGTGTATTGTTCCATTTGTTGCTCACTCGTCACCCGTATTTGGTGTGGCGATGTATGTGGACGTACTGCTGGATCAGTGTCAGGGTTTCCGTGGGAGGTGTTGGTTGGGTTGGATTTGCCTGACACGGCTGAGTCCGCAATTGGCCTGCCGTTCGTTGATGCGATATGTGGGTTCTGAGGAAGAATGTGTACGAGATAGTTGCCCCTGCCCTGCCCTTTCTTTCGCGTTCGTGTGTGCCCCCCTTGTTGTGTAGTGTGGGTTGAACATGGTTCTTTACCGAGTGGGGGGGAATGGGATGGACGGATCCGTTGCTGTTGCTGTCACCGTCAAGACAACGCACGCACGCACGCACGCACCCCTGTCCTACGAGAAGGTGTGTCAACCGGGGTTTCGGTAGTCGTGTGTGTAGGGGACGGGGAGAAGCAAAGTGGAGAGTGCGGCACGGGCAGAGAGTGGAATTGGGGCGCGTTGATGTTGGGAAACATGCCCCAAGGGTTGCGGGATGATGTGGCGGTGAGAGCGGGGGGCGGGGGAGAAAAGAAAAGCGAAAAAGAACTAAGGAAGAGGAGGAGGCGTGCGTGTGCGCAGTGGCGGGGCCCCAAAGACCTGTCGTGTGGTGTCGGCCGAACGCGAGCGCGAACGCGAACGCGAACGCGTGTGCGGGGCAGCGTCGGCACGGAGAAGCGAGGAGGAGAGAGAGAGAGAGAGCTGGTCTGATGGGTATTTTTTACCCCCTGTACTCGAAGGACCGGATCTGTCCTTGATCCCTGCCTTCTGTCTGATTATGTTGGGTAACAAAATGATGGGATGATAGGGTCTCTTGGGTGTGTGTAGATGTTTGTTTGTTTGAGTGAGTGTTATGGTGTTTGTATTTTATTTTTGTTTATCATGGTATGTTGTAGTTTGTGGTGTTTTGTCGTGATGGGAAATGTCGTTCTTGGGTCGGGTGGATTTTGGTCCCAGATTTCTGATGAGTGGGTGGTTCGAATCCGTGGTTTGGTGGAAAAAAAACAAAAAAAAAAAAAAAAAAAAACTTTATGGATTTTTCTTTGGATGATTTCCGGGATTTTGATTGAGTATGTTATGGTTTGTGTATATGTCTCGGTTTGTCTGGTACCGGCCGGCATCAGCAGTAATTCTGAAGTATTTGTTCTGCACCCTTTTTTACTCTTGTTATGTTTGGTGTCTGCGGCCATTGACGAGATTTTTCAGAGCCGTAAGTGATGGCTGGTTCCTATGACGGTTTTGAAGATTTTCTTTTTGGCGCGCATATTTATTCTGTTTCCTTTGATGATTGGGTACAGTCTGAATATTGCTGCTGCAGCCTTGTTACAAACGTGTGTAACATGGTCTCTAAATGTCAACCTCTTGTCCAGCTTGATGCCTAGATACTTTATTGTGCCTGACCATGGAAGATTGTTATTTCTGAGGCGTATATGCAGGTTAGGAGGTATTCTTTTTGAATGTGAATCGTATTGTATTGCTTGGGTTTTCTCCGCGTTTATTGTTTTTTTGGTTAGCCCATTTCTGGATGGATTGTAGGTGTTGCTCTATTTTTGTGACTCTATATTGCAGGTTAGAACTGCTGCGGTAGACTGCAGTGTCGTCTGCAAATAGTGACAAGTGTCCTCCCAGCTGTTTGTTTGTGTATATTGAGTAGAGAATGGGCCCCAGCACTGAGCCTTGCGGGACTCCAGCCTCTATGGATCTAGTGTTACTTGCCGCTCCTGGTACATGGACATAGAATGCTCTGTTGCGGAGAAAAGAAGCAATAATGTGGATGGGGCAGTTGTACTGGTGGAGCTTGTAGATAAGGCGTTATCCGAATGCTTTTCCAATGTCAAGCAGGACTGCTCCAGTACTGTGTCTAATGTTTCTGGCCTGACATATGTGCTCGACTAGTCTGGTCACCTGGTGGGTGGTGCTGTGTTCTTCGCGGAATCGGAATTGTTGTGGGATGATTATGTTGTTATCCTTTAAGAATTGAATTTCTTCAGTTCAGTTTGAATGAGCTTTCCGAGAACCTTTCCAAGGAAGTTGGCCTATAGTTTTGCGGAAATAATAAGTCCTTGTTTGGCTTTGGTAATGTGATGACTCGGGCCTGTTTCCAAGTAGTTTAGTCTGAAGCAAGCATTATATATTGATGTTAGATAGATAATTGATAGTTGCTGGAGGTAGGTGATGTAGTAGTTGCGGTTTGATGGAATCTGGGCCTGATGCCTTCTTAGGATGTGTGTATGTTTGTGATGTGATAAGATACGGGGTTTCTGCGTTTATTGGATTGTGAAAGATGTTCTGATCGGGGCACTTAGGATGCGGTTTTACCCTTCTGAGTACCATTTCCTGGTGGTCATCAGTTTCGTCATCTACCGCTTCTGGTGCTTGGAATTGCCTTTCTAGTGAATCCGCCAGTGCTTCAGCTCGGTCTGTGGGGTCGTTCCTTCCCCATGTAGATGTAGATGTTTCGTGTCTAGTTTACGAGTTTTAAGAAATTTCCAGAATTTTTCCTGGTCCCTTCCTGCTTCTCGTAACGTTTCCTCCCACGCCTCGCTACGGTGGTTTTCGGAGCTCTCTTTTTGATCCTCCCGGCCAATTGCTCTGATTTTCGTCGGTCGGCTGGGTCCCTGTAGTTTTGCCATCTCTTTCTGGCGCGCGCGGGCTGCGGTTGGCGCCTTTGGTGGCAACGGCCGGGGGCAAGCAGCGGTGTGTGGTGTGGTGCGGGGCGGGCAGGGGCAGTGGTGGTTGACGGATGGCCTGGGGGCCGAAAAACGGGCCGGCCGGCGGACGGATGTTGAGAGAGGCGGCGCGCACGCGTCTCGCGCGGACACAGGCGCCACAGCGTTGATGATTGGAAGGAGGTGCGGTGCGGGGATGGGCCCAGGAAAAAAGACGGTCGTGGCCCCTGTCTTGGGTGCGTGTCGACGTCAGCACCGTCGGTGTGGTGTGGTGTGGTGTGGTGTGGTGTGGTGTGGTGTGGTGTGGTGTGGTGTGGTGTGGGCAGGGAGGGGGGAAAAGCGGGCTGCGGGCTGCGGGCTGCGGGCTGCGGGCTGCGGAGGGAATGGTGGTGGGGAGTAGGCACACATGTGGGCGGGCGCAAAATCGGCCGGTGCCCGCAAACCGCGGCGGG
>NW_026063001.1:0-27379 GCF_023897955.1 Schistocerca gregaria | reverse complement strand
ACACACGCGAGACAGATAGCGTTTGGCTGTAGCCCCAGTGGCGCAATTGGTTAGCGCACGGTACTTATAAGGCAGTAGCCGTGAGCAATGCCGGGGTTGTAATTCGAGCCTCACCTGGGGCATACTTTTATGTCGTAACAGCTGACAGCATCTGGAGGCTAGATTTCAGATGTATCAGCTACGCCAACAAGTTTAATGTGCATTATATGCGGTAGGTGCGTCTTCCTCGGTAGTATAGTGGTTAGTATCCCCGCCTGTCACGCGGGAGACCGGGGTTCGATTCCCCGCCGGGGAGGCGCGACTTTTATCTCACAAATCTGCTCGAGTGTTGCGCGTGTGGGGTGGAAGAGCATTAACTTTGCCATTAACTTGCTGCAAAATGCTACATCGTAGGAAGTAGTTCTCGCATTCCTCACACTTTCTAATTATGGGGTTCGCTGTTAATGCCGACTCTCCACGCGTAGTAATCGATCTCGACACAATCAGCAAAAGATATAATTTTAGCAGAGCGTGGTTTCGATCCACGGACCTCTGGGTTATGGGCCCAGCACGCTTCCACTGCGCCACTCTGCTGTGTGGGGGTGTTCTAGCTCTTCGTCACATCACGTGGGACACTTGGACAGTGTTGTCTGCGTGGCTTTCACACGCGTACATTTAATTGCGCAACATCTCCTACAGCTCTCAGCTTGACTTGTCTCGACTTTGCTCGACTGACGCTACGCTGACGCTTGCAGGCAGCGGCATTTACCACCATCACCTCGACATGCAGCTGCGAGATGCACAGGAATAACACTGCACTCCTCGATGCGGCGACATACGAAATCCACTGCCGAGCTGCGCGTTGGCAACTAACAAAATGCCGACCGTGCCAGGATCAGAAGCTGGAATCTTCCGATCCGTTGTCAGACGCGTTATCCCTTGCGCCATAGGGCCACGGACTGTGTCTCGTTCTACGAGACAAGTGCACCTCTCTAAGAAACGTGTTCTTCAGGGCTCTGCAAGCTCCCAAGGAAGGCACTTCTCGTCCAGCGGCGTGGTCGCGGTGCGCTTGCAGAGCTTGGACCTTGCCACATATCTGCGCCCGCTGTTCGACAGGTAGCAGGAGGCAAGGCGCGCGTTTTTCTGCGTTTTTTCGTTGACTAGAGGCAGTTGATGTGCATGTAAGCGTAGCATATGAAACACGAATAGCACGAAGCATTCGTAGTTAGGTGCCAAAGTCGCAGTGTGGCCGCAGGTGGCGATCGTATGTATTTGTGGCCACCACTGGTTTGCAGCAAAGTGAATATGGCTAATTGAGAGCGTTTGGCTGTAGCCCCAGTGGCGCAATTGGTTAGCGCACGGTACTTATAAGGCAGTAGCCGTGAGCAATGCCGGGGTTGTAATTCGAGCCTCACCTGGGGCATACTTTTATGTCGTAACAGCTGACAGCATCTGGAGGCTAGATTTCAGATGTATCAGCTACGCCAACAAGTTTAATGTGCATTATATGCGGTAGGTGCGTCTTCCTCGGTAGTATAGTGGTTAGTATCCCCGCCTGTCACGCGGGAGACCGGGGTTCGATTCCCCGCCGGGGAGGCGCGACTTTTATCTCACAAATCTGCTCGAGTGTTGCGCGTGTGGGGTGGAAGAGCATTAACTTTGCCATTAACTTGCTGCAAAATGCTACATCGTAGGAAGTAGTTCTCGCATTCCTCACACTTTCTAATTATGGGGTTCGCTGTTAATGCCGACTCTCCACGCGTAGTAATCGATCTCGACACAATCAGCAAAAGATATAATTTTAGCAGAGCGTGGTTTCGATCCACGGACCTCTGGGTTATGGGCCCAGCACGCTTCCACTGCGCCACTCTGCTGTGTGGGGGTGTTCTAGCTCTTCGTCACATCACGTGGGACACTTGGACAGTGTTGTCTGCGTGGCTTTCACACGCGTACATTTAATTGCGCAACATCTCCTACAGCTCTCAGCTTGACTTGTCTCGACTTTGCTCGACTGACGCTACGCTGACGCTTGCAGGCAGCGGCATTTACCACCATCACCTCGACATGCAGCTGCGAGATGCACAGGAATAACACTGCACTCCTCGATGCGGCGACATACGAAATCCACTGCCGAGCTGCGCGTTGGCAACTAACAAAATGCCGACCGTGCCAGGATCAGAAGCTGGAATCTTCCGATCCGTTGTCAGACGCGTTATCCCTTGCGCCATAGGGCCACGGACTGTGTCTCGTTCTACGAGACAAGTGCACCTCTCTAAGAAACGTGTTCTTCAGGGCTCTGCAAGCTCCCAAGGAAGGCACTTCTCGTCCAGCGGCGTGGTCGCGGTGCGCTTGCAGAGCTTGGACCTTGCCACATATCTGCGCCCGCTGTTCGACAGGTAGCAGGAGGCAAGGCGCGCGTTTTTCTGCGTTTTTTCGTTGACTAGAGGCAGTTGATGTGCATGTAAGAGTAGCATATGAAACACGAATAGCACGAAGCATTCGTAGTTAGGTGCCAAAGTCGCAGTGTGGCCGCAGGTGGCGATCGTATGTATTTGTGGCCACCACTGGTTTGCAGCAAAGTGAATATGGCTAATTGAGAGCGTTTGGCTGTAGCCCCAGTGGCGCAATTGGTTAGCGCACGGTACTTATAAGGCAGTAGCCGTGAGCAATGCCGGGGTTGTAATTCGAGCCTCACCTGGGGCATACTTTTATGTCGTAACAGCTGACAGCATCTGGAGGCTAGATTTCAGATGTATCAGCTACGCCAACAAGTTTAATGTGCATTATATGCGGTAGGTGCGTCTTCCTCGGTAGTATAGTGGTTAGTATCCCCGCCTGTCACGCGGGAGACCGGGGTTCGATTCCCCGCCGGGGAGGCGCGACTTTTATCTCACAAATCTGCTCGAGTGTTGCGCGTGTGGGGTGGAAGAGCATTAACTTTGCCATTAACTTGCTGCAAAATGCTACATCGTAGGAAGTAGTTCTCGCATTCCTCACACTTTCTAATTATGGGGTTCGCTGTTAATGCCGACTCTCCACGCGTAGTAATCGATCTCGACACAATCAGCAAAAGATATAATTTTAGCAGAGCGTGGTTTCGATCCACGGACCTCTGGGTTATGGGCCCAGCACGCTTCCACTGCGCCACTCTGCTGTGTGGGGGTGTTCTAGCTCTTCGTCACATCACGTGGGACACTTGGACAGTGTTGTCTGCGTGGCTTTCACACGCGTACATTTAATTGCGCAACATCTCCTACAGCTCTCAGCTTGACTTGTCTCGACTTTGCTCGACTGACGCTACGCTGACGCTTGCAGGCAGCGGCATTTACCACCATCACCTCGACATGCAGCTGCGAGATGCACAGGAATAACACTGCACTCCTCGATGCGGCGACATACGAAATCCACTGCCGAGCTGCGCGTTGGCAACTAACAAAATGCCGACCGTGCCAGGATCAGAAGCTGGAATCTTCCGATCCGTTGTCAGACGCGTTATCCCTTGCGCCATAGGGCCACGGACTGTGTCTCGTTCTACGAGACAAGTGCACCTCTCTAAGAAACGTGTTCTTCAGGGCTCTGCAAGCTCCCAAGGAAGGCACTTCTCGTCCAGCGGCGTGGTCGCGGTGCGCTTGCAGAGCTGGGACCTTGCCACATATCTGCGCCCGCTGTTCGACAGGTAGCAGGAGGCAAGGCGCGCGTTTTTCTGCGTTTTTTCGTTGACTAGAGGCAGTTGATGTGCATGTAAGAGTAGCATATGAAACACGAATAGCACGAAGCATTCGTAGTTAGGTGCCAAAGTCGCAGTGTGGCCGCAGGTGGCGATCGTATGTATTTGTGGCCACCACTGGTTTGCAGCAAAGTGAATATGGCTAATTGAGAGCGTTTGGCTGTAGCCCCAGTGGCGCAATTGGTTAGCGCACGGTACTTATAAGGCAGTAGCCGTGAGCAATGCCGGGGTTGTAATTCGAGCCTCACCTGGGGCATACTTTTATGTCGTAACAGCTGACAGCATCTGGAGGCTAGATTTCAGATGTATCAGCTACGCCAACAAGTTTAATGTGCATTATATGCGGTAGGTGCGTCTTCCTCGGTAGTATAGTGGTTAGTATCCCCGCCTGTCACGCGGGAGACCGGGGGTTCGATTCCCCGCCGGGGAGGCGCGACTTTTATCTCACAAATCTGCTCGAGTGTTGCGCGTGTGGGGTGGAAGAGCATTAACTTTGCCATTAACTTGCTGCAAAATGCTACATCGTAGGAAGTAGTTCTCGCATTCCTCACACTTTCTAATTATGGGGTTCGCTGTTAATGCCGACTCTCCACGCGTAGTAATCGATCTCGACACAATCAGCAAAAGATATAATTTTAGCAGAGCGTGGTTTCGATCCACGGACCTCTGGGTTATGGGCCCAGCACGCTTCCACTGCGCCACTCTGCTGTGTGGGGGTGTTCTAGCTCTTCGTCACATCACGTGGGACACTTGGACAGTGTTGTCTGCGTGGCTTTCACACGCGTACATTTAATTGCGCAACATCTCCTACAGCTCTCAGCTTGACTTGTCTCGACTTTGCTCGACTGACGCTACGCTGACGCTTGCAGGCAGCGGCATTTACCACCATCACCTCGACATGCAGCTGCGAGATGCACAGGAATAACACTGCACTCCTCGATGCGGCGACATACGAAATCCACTGCCGAGCTGCGCGTTGGCAACTAACAAAATGCCGACCGTGCCAGGATCAGAAGCTGGAATCTTCCGATCCGTTGTCAGACGCGTTATCCCTTGCGCCATAGGGCCACGGACTGTGTCTCGTTCTACGAGACAAGTGCACCTCTCTAAGAAACGTGTTCTTCAGGGCTCTGCAAGCTCCCAAGGAAGGCACTTCTCGTCCAGCGGCGTGGTCGCGGTGCGCTTGCAGAGCTGGGACCTTGCCACATATCTGCGCCCGCTGTTCGACAGGTAGCAGGAGGCAAGGCGCGCGTTTTTCTGCGTTTTTTCGTTGACTAGAGGCAGTTGATGTGCATGTAAGAGTAGCATATGAAACACGAATAGCACGAAGCATTCGTAGTTAGGTGCCAAAGTCGCAGTGTGGCCGCAGGTGGCGATCGTATGTATTTGTGGCCACCACTGGTTTGCAGCAAAGTGAATATGGCTAATTGAGAGCGTTTGGCTGTAGCCCCAGTGGCGCAATTGGTTAGCGCACGGTACTTATAAGGCAGTAGCCGTGAGCAATGCCGGGGTTGTAATTCGAGCCTCACCTGGGGCATACTTTTATGTCGTAACAGCTGACAGCATCTGGAGGCTAGATTTCAGATGTATCAGCTACGCCAACAAGTTTAATGTGCATTATATGCGGTAGGTGCGTCTTCCTCGGTAGTATAGTGGTTAGTATCCCCGCCTGTCACGCGGGAGACCGGGGTTCGATTCCCCGCCGGGGAGGCGCGACTTTTATCTCACAAATCTGCTCGAGTGTTGCGCGTGTGGGGTGGAAGAGCATTAACTTTGCCATTAACTTGCTGCAAAATGCTACATCGTAGGAAGTAGTTCTCGCATTCCTCACACTTTCTAATTATGGGGTTCGCTGTTAATGCCGACTCTCCACGCGTAGTAATCGATCTCGACACAATCAGCAAAAGATATAATTTTAGCAGAGCGTGGTTTCGATCCACGGACCTCTGGGTTATGGGCCCAGCACGCTTCCACTGCGCCACTCTGCTGTGTGGGGGTGTTCTAGCTCTTCGTCACATCACGTGGGACACTTGGACAGTGTTGTCTGCGTGGCTTTCACACGCGTACATTTAATTGCGCAACATCTCCTACAGCTCTCAGCTTGACTTGTCTCGACTTTGCTCGACTGACGCTACGCTGACGCTTGCAGGCAGCGGCATTTACCACCATCACCTCGACATGCAGCTGCGAGATGCACAGGAATAACACTGCACTCCTCGATGCGGCGACATACGAAATCCACTGCCGAGCTGCGCGTTGGCAACTAACAAAATGCCGACCGTGCCAGGATCAGAAGCTGGAATCTTCCGATCCGTTGTCAGACGCGTTATCCCTTGCGCCATAGGGCCACGGACTGTGTCTCGTTCTACGAGACAAGTGCACCTCTCTAAGAAACGTGTTCTTCAGGGCTCTGCAAGCTCCCAAGGAAGGCACTTCTCGTCCAGCGGCGTGGTCGCGGTGCGCTTGCAGAGCTGGGACCTTGCCACATATCTGCGCCCGCTGTTCGACAGGTAGCAGGAGGCAAGGCGCGCGTTTTTCTGCGTTTTTTCGTTGACTAGAGGCAGTTGATGTGCATGTAAGCGTAGCATATGAAACACGAATAGCACGAAGCATTCGTAGTTAGGTGCCAAAGTCGCAGTGTGGCCGCAGGTGGCGATCGTATGTATTTGTGGCCACCACTGGTTTGCAGCAAAGTGAATATGGCTAATTGAGAGCGTTTGGCTGTAGCCCCAGTGGCGCAATTGGTTAGCGCACGGTACTTATAAGGCAGTAGCCGTGAGCAATGCCGGGGTTGTAATTCGAGCCTCACCTGGGGCATACTTTTATGTCGTAACAGCTGACAGCATCTGGAGGCTAGATTTCAGATGTATCAGCTACGCCAACAAGTTTAATGTGCATTATATGCGGTAGGTGCGTCTTCCTCGGTAGTATAGTGGTTAGTATCCCCGCCTGTCACGCGGGAGACCGGGGTTCGATTCCCCGCCGGGGAGGCGCGACTTTTATCTCACAAATCTGCTCGAGTGTTGCGCGTGTGGGGTGGAAGAGCATTAACTTTGCCATTAACTTGCTGCAAAATGCTACATCGTAGGAAGTAGTTCTCGCATTCCTCACACTTTCTAATTATGGGGTTCGCTGTTAATGCCGACTCTCCACGCGTAGTAATCGATCTCGACACAATCAGCAAAAGATATAATTTTAGCAGAGCGTGGTTTCGATCCACGGACCTCTGGGTTATGGGCCCAGCACGCTTCCACTGCGCCACTCTGCTGTGTGGGGGTGTTCTAGCTCTTCGTCACATCACGTGGGACACTTGGACAGTGTTGTCTGCGTGGCTTTCACACGCGTACATTTAATTGCGCAACATCTCCTACAGCTCTCAGCTTGACTTGTCTCGACTTTGCTCGACTGACGCTACGCTGACGCTTGCAGGCAGCGGCATTTACCACCATCACCTCGACATGCAGCTGCGAGATGCACAGGAATAACACTGCACTCCTCGATGCGGCGACATACGAAATCCACTGCCGAGCTGCGCGTTGGCAACTAACAAAATGCCGACCGTGCCAGGATCAGAAGCTGGAATCTTCCGATCCGTTGTCAGACGCGTTATCCCTTGCGCCATAGGGCCACGGACTGTGTCTCGTTCTACGAGACAAGTGCACCTCTCTAAGAAACGTGTTCTTCAGGGCTCTGCAAGCTCCCAAGGAAGGCACTTCTCGTCCAGCGGCGTGGTCGCGGTGCGCTTGCAGAGCTGGGACCTTGCCACATATCTGCGCCCGCTGTTCGACAGGTAGCAGGAGGCAAGGCGCGCGTTTTTCTGCGTTTTTTCGTTGACTAGAGGCAGTTGATGTGCATGTAAGAGTAGCATATGAAACACGAATAGCACGAAGCATTCGTAGTTAGGTGCCAAAGTCGCAGTGTGGCCGCAGGTGGCGATCGTATGTATTTGTGGCCACCACTGGTTTGCAGCAAAGTGAATATGGCTAATTGAGAGCGTTTGGCTGTAGCCCCAGTGGCGCAATTGGTTAGCGCACGGTACTTATAAGGCAGTAGCCGTGAGCAATGCCGGGGTTGTAATTCGAGCCTCACCTGGGGCATACTTTTATGTCGTAACAGCTGACAGCATCTGGAGGCTAGATTTCAGATGTATCAGCTACGCCAACAAGTTTAATGTGCATTATATGCGGTAGGTGCGTCTTCCTCGGTAGTATAGTGGTTAGTATCCCCGCCTGTCACGCGGGAGACCGGGGTTCGATTCCCCGCCGGGGAGGCGCGACTTTTATCTCACAAATCTGCTCGAGTGTTGCGCGTGTGGGGTGGAAGAGCATTAACTTTGCCATTAACTTGCTGCAAAATGCTACATCGTAGGAAGTAGTTCTCGCATTCCTCACACTTTCTAATTATGGGGTTCGCTGTTAATGCCGACTCTCCACGCGTAGTAATCGATCTCGACACAATCAGCAAAAGATATAATTTTAGCAGAGCGTGGTTTCGATCCACGGACCTCTGGGTTATGGGCCCAGCACGCTTCCACTGCGCCACTCTGCTGTGTGGGGGTGTTCTAGCTCTTCGTCACATCACGTGGGACACTTGGACAGTGTTGTCTGCGTGGCTTTCACACGCGTACATTTAATTGCGCAACATCTCCTACAGCTCTCAGCTTGACTTGTCTCGACTTTGCTCGACTGACGCTACGCTGACGCTTGCAGGCAGCGGCATTTACCACCATCACCTCGACATGCAGCTGCGAGATGCACAGGAATAACACTGCACTCCTCGATGCGGCGACATACGAAATCCACTGCCGAGCTGCGCGTTGGCAACTAACAAAATGCCGACCGTGCCAGGATCAGAAGCTGGAATCTTCCGATCCGTTGTCAGACGCGTTATCCCTTGCGCCATAGGGCCACGGACTGTGTCTCGTTCTACGAGACAAGTGCACCTCTCTAAGAAACGTGTTCTTCAGGGCTCTGCAAGCTCCCAAGGAAGGCACTTCTCGTCCAGCGGCGTGGTCGCGGTGCGCTTGCAGAGCTTGGACCTTGCCACATATCTGCGCCCGCTGTTCGACAGGTAGCAGGAGGCAAGGCGCGCGTTTTTCTGCGTTTTTTCGTTGACTAGAGGCAGTTGATGTGCATGTAAGAGTAGCATATGAAACACGAATAGCACGAAGCATTCGTAGTTAGGTGCCAAAGTCGCAGTGTGGCCGCAGGTGGCGATCGTATGTATTTGTGGCCACCACTGGTTTGCAGCAAAGTGAATATGGCTAATTGAGAGCGTTTGGCTGTAGCCCCAGTGGCGCAATTGGTTAGCGCACGGTACTTATAAGGCAGTAGCCGTGAGCAATGCCGGGGTTGTAATTCGAGCCTCACCTGGGGCATACTTTTATGTCGTAACAGCTGACAGCATCTGGAGGCTAGATTTCAGATGTATCAGCTACGCCAACAAGTTTAATGTGCATTATATGCGGTAGGTGCGTCTTCCTCGGTAGTATAGTGGTTAGTATCCCCGCCTGTCACGCGGGAGACCGGGGTTCGATTCCCCGCCGGGGAGGCGCGACTTTTATCTCACAAATCTGCTCGAGTGTTGCGCGTGTGGGGTGGAAGAGCATTAACTTTGCCATTAACTTGCTGCAAAATGCTACATCGTAGGAAGTAGTTCTCGCATTCCTCACACTTTCTAATTATGGGGTTCGCTGTTAATGCCGACTCTCCACGCGTAGTAATCGATCTCGACACAATCAGCAAAAGATATAATTTTAGCAGAGCGTGGTTTCGATCCACGGACCTCTGGGTTATGGGCCCAGCACGCTTCCACTGCGCCACTCTGCTGTGTGGGGGTGTTCTAGCTCTTCGTCACATCACGTGGGACACTTGGACAGTGTTGTCTGCGTGGCTTTCACACGCGTACATTTAATTGCGCAACATCTCCTACAGCTCTCAGCTTGACTTGTCTCGACTTTGCTCGACTGACGCTACGCTGACGCTTGCAGGCAGCGGCATTTACCACCATCACCTCGACATGCAGCTGCGAGATGCACAGGAATAACACTGCACTCCTCGATGCGGCGACATACGAAATCCACTGCCGAGCTGCGCGTTGGCAACTAACAAAATGCCGACCGTGCCAGGATCAGAAGCTGGAATCTTCCGATCCGTTGTCAGACGCGTTATCCCTTGCGCCATAGGGCCACGGACTGTGTCTCGTTCTACGAGACAAGTGCACCTCTCTAAGAAACGTGTTCTTCAGGGCTCTGCAAGCTCCCAAGGAAGGCACTTCTCGTCCAGCGGCGTGGTCGCGGTGCGCTTGCAGAGCTGGGACCTTGCCACATATCTGCGCCCGCTGTTCGACAGGTAGCAGGAGGCAAGGCGCGCGTTTTTCTGCGTTTTTTCGTTGACTAGAGGCAGTTGATGTGCATGTAAGAGTAGCATATGAAACACGAATAGCACGAAGCATTCGTAGTTAGGTGCCAAAGTCGCAGTGTGGCCGCAGGTGGCGATCGTATGTATTTGTGGCCACCACTGGTTTGCAGCAAAGTGAATATGGCTAATTGAGAGCGTTTGGCTGTAGCCCCAGTGGCGCAATTGGTTAGCGCACGGTACTTATAAGGCAGTAGCCGTGAGCAATGCCGGGGTTGTAATTCGAGCCTCACCTGGGGCATACTTTTATGTCGTAACAGCTGACAGCATCTGGAGGCTAGATTTCAGATGTATCAGCTACGCCAACAAGTTTAATGTGCATTATATGCGGTAGGTGCGTCTTCCTCGGTAGTATAGTGGTTAGTATCCCCGCCTGTCACGCGGGAGACCGGGGTTCGATTCCCCGCCGGGGAGGCGCGACTTTTATCTCACAAATCTGCTCGAGTGTTGCGCGTGTGGGGTGGAAGAGCATTAAC
Organism: Schistocerca gregaria; assembly: GCF_023897955.1. Lineage (NCBI taxonomy): Eukaryota > Metazoa > Arthropoda > Insecta > Orthoptera > Acrididae > Schistocerca > Schistocerca gregaria. Next base: position 16,781 of record NW_026063001.1, on the reverse strand, counting down.
TTTGCCATTAACTTGCTGCAAAATGCTACATCGTAGGAAGTAGTTCTCGCATTCCTCACACTTTCTAATTATGGGGTTCGCTGTTAATGCCGACTCTCCACGCGTAGTAATCGATCTCGACACAATCAGCAAAAGATATAATTTTAGCAGAGCGTGGTTTCGATCCACGGACCTCTGGGTTATGGGCCCAGCACGCTTCCACTGCGCCACTCTGCTGTGTGGGGGTGTTCTAGCTCTTCGTCACATCACGTGGGACACTTGGACAGTGTTGTCTGCGTGGCTTTCACACGCGTACATTTAATTGCGCAACATCTCCTACAGCTCTCAGCTTGACTTGTCTCGACTTTGCTCGACTGACGCTACGCTGACGCTTGCAGGCAGCGGCATTTACCACCATCACCTCGACATGCAGCTGCGAGATGCACATGAATAACACTGCACTCCTCGATGCGGCGACATACGAAATCCACTGCCGAGCTGCGCGTTGGCAACTAACAAAATGCCGACCGTGCCAGGATCAGAAGCTGGAATCTTCCGATCCGTTGTCAGACGCGTTATCCCTTGCGCCATAGGGCCACGGACTGTGTCTCGTTCTACGAGACAAGTGCACCTCTCTAAGAAACGTGTTCTTCAGGGCTCTGCAAGCTCCCAAGGAAGGCACTTCTCGTCCAGCGGCGTGGTCGCGGTGCGCTTGCAGAGCTTGGACCTTGCCACATATCTGCGCCCGCTGTTCGACAGGTAGCAGGAGGCAAGGCGCGCGTTTTTCTGCGTTTTTTCGTTGACTAGAGGCAGTTGATGTGCATGTAAGCGTAGCATATGAAACACGAATAGCACGAAGCATTCGTAGTTAGGTGCCAAAGTCGCAGTGTGGCCGCAGGTGGCGATCGTATGTATTTGTGGCCACCACTGGTTTGCAGCAAAGTGAATATGGCTAATTGAGAGCGTTTGGCTGTAGCCCCAGTGGCGCAATTGGTTAGCGCACGGTACTTATAAGGCAGTAGCCGTGAGCAATGCCGGGGTTGTAATTCGAGCCTCACCTGGGGCATACTTTTATGTCGTAACAGCTGACAGCATCTGGAGGCTAGATTTCAGATGTATCAGCTACGCCAACAAGTTTAATGTGCATTATATGCGGTAGGTGCGTCTTCCTCGGTAGTATAGTGGTTAGTATCCCCGCCTGTCACGCGGGAGACCGGGGTTCGATTCCCCGCCGGGGAGGCGCGACTTTTATCTCACAAATCTGCTCGAGTGTTGCGCGTGTGGGGTGGAAGAGCATTAACTTTGCCATTAACTTGCTGCAAAATGCTACATCGTAGGAAGTAGTTCTCGCATTCCTCACACTTTCTAATTATGGGGTTCGCTGTTAATGCCGACTCTCCACGCGTAGTAATCGATCTCGACACAATCAGCAAAAGATATAATTTTAGCAGAGCGTGGTTTCGATCCACGGACCTCTGGGTTATGGGCCCAGCACGCTTCCACTGCGCCACTCTGCTGTGTGGGGGTGTTCTAGCTCTTCGTCACATCACGTGGGACACTTGGACAGTGTTGTCTGCGTGGCTTTCACACGCGTACATTTAATTGCGCAACATCTCCTACAGCTCTCAGCTTGACTTGTCTCGACTTTGCTCGACTGACGCTACGCTGACGCTTGCAGGCAGCGGCATTTACCACCATCACCTCGACATGCAGCTGCGAGATGCACAGGAATAACACTGCACTCCTCGATGCGGCGACATACGAAATCCACTGCCGAGCTGCGCGTTGGCAACTAACAAAATGCCGACCGTGCCAGGATCAGAAGCTGGAATCTTCCGATCCGTTGTCAGACGCGTTATCCCTTGCGCCATAGGGCCACGGACTGTGTCTCGTTCTACGAGACAAGTGCACCTCTCTAAGAAACGTGTTCTTCAGGGCTCTGCAAGCTCCCAAGGAAGGCACTTCTCGTCCAGCGGCGTGGTCGCGGTGCGCTTGCAGAGCTGGGACCTTGCCACATATCTGCGCCCGCTGTTCGACAGGTAGCAGGAGGCAAGGCGCGCGTTTTTCTGCGTTTTTTCGTTGACTAGAGGCAGTTGATGTGCATGTAAGAGTAGCATATGAAACACGAATAGCACGAAGCATTCGTAGTTAGGTGCCAAAGTCGCAGTGTGGCCGCAGGTGGCGATCGTATGTATTTGTGGCCACCACTGGTTTGCAGCAAAGTGAATATGGCTAATTGAGAGCGTTTGGCTGTAGCCCCAGTGGCGCAATTGGTTAGCGCACGGTACTTATAAGGCAGTAGCCGTGAGCAATGCCGGGGTTGTAATTCGAGCCTCACCTGGGGCATACTTTTATGTCGTAACAGCTGACAGCATCTGGAGGCTAGATTTCAGATGTATCAGCTACGCCAACAAGTTTAATGTGCATTATATGCGGTAGGTGCGTCTTCCTCGGTAGTATAGTGGTTAGTATCCCCGCCTGTCACGCGGGAGACCGGGGTTCGATTCCCCGCCGGGGAGGCGCGACTTTTATCTCACAAATCTGCTCGAGTGTTGCGCGTGTGGGGTGGAAGAGCATTAACTTTGCCATTAACTTGCTGCAAAATGCTACATCGTAGGAAGTAGTTCTCGCATTCCTCACACTTTCTAATTATGGGGTTCGCTGTTAATGCCGACTCTCCACGCGTAGTAATCGATCTCGACACAATCAGCAAAAGATATAATTTTAGCAGAGCGTGGTTTCGATCCACGGACCTCTGGGTTATGGGCCCAGCACGCTTCCACTGCGCCACTCTGCTGTGTGGGGGTGTTCTAGCTCTTCGTCACATCACGTGGGACACTTGGACAGTGTTGTCTGCGTGGCTTTCACACGCGTACATTTAATTGCGCAACATCTCCTACAGCTCTCAGCTTGACTTGTCTCGACTTTGCTCGACTGACGCTACGCTGACGCTTGCAGGCAGCGGCATTTACCACCATCACCTCGACATGCAGCTGCGAGATGCACAGGAATAACACTGCACTCCTCGATGCGGCGACATACGAAATCCACTGCCGAGCTGCGCGTTGGCAACTAACAAAATGCCGACCGTGCCAGGATCAGAAGCTGGAATCTTCCGATCCGTTGTCAGACGCGTTATCCCTTGCGCCATAGGGCCACGGACTGTGTCTCGTTCTACGAGACAAGTGCACCTCTCTAAGAAACGTGTTCTTCAGGGCTCTGCAAGCTCCCAAGGAAGGCACTTCTCGTCCAGCGGCGTGGTCGCGGTGCGCTTGCAGAGCTGGGACCTTGCCACATATCTGCGCCCGCTGTTCGACAGGTAGCAGGAGGCAAGGCGCGCGTTTTTCTGCGTTTTTTCGTTGACTAGAGGCAGTTGATGTGCATGTAAGAGTAGCATATGAAACACGAATAGCACGAAGCATTCGTAGTTAGGTGCCAAAGTCGCAGTGTGGCCGCAGGTGGCGATCGTATGTATTTGTGGCCACCACTGGTTTGCAGCAAAGTGAATATGGCTAATTGAGAGCGTTTGGCTGTAGCCCCAGTGGCGCAATTGGTTAGCGCACGGTACTTATAAGGCAGTAGCCGTGAGCAATGCCGGGGTTGTAATTCGAGCCTCACCTGGGGCATACTTTTATGTCGTAACAGCTGACAGCATCTGGAGGCTAGATTTCAGATGTATCAGCTACGCCAACAAGTTTAATGTGCATTATATGCGGTAGGTGCGTCTTCCTCGGTAGTATAGTGGTTAGTATCCCCGCCTGTCACGCGGGAGACCGGGGTTCGATTCCCCGCCGGGGAGGCGCGACTTTTATCTCACAAATCTGCTCGAGTGTTGCGCGTGTGGGGTGGAAGAGCATTAACTTTGCCATTAACTTGCTGCAAAATGCTACATCGTAGGAAGTAGTTCTCGCATTCCTCACACTTTCTAATTATGGGGTTCGCTGTTAATGCCGACTCTCCACGCGTAGTAATCGATCTCGACACAATCAGCAAAAGATATAATTTTAGCAGAGCGTGGTTTCGATCCACGGACCTCTGGGTTATGGGCCCAGCACGCTTCCACTGCGCCACTCTGCTGTGTGGGGGTGTTCTAGCTCTTCGTCACATCACGTGGGACACTTGGACAGTGTTGTCTGCGTGGCTTTCACACGCGTACATTTAATTGCGCAACATCTCCTACAGCTCTCAGCTTGACTTGTCTCGACTTTGCTCGACTGACGCTACGCTGACGCTTGCAGGCAGCGGCATTTACCACCATCACCTCGACATGCAGCTGCGAGATGCACAGGAATAACACTGCACTCCTCGATGCGGCGACATACGAAATCCACTGCCGAGCTGCGCGTTGGCAACTAACAAAATGCCGACCGTGCCAGGATCAGAAGCTGGAATCTTCCGATCCGTTGTCAGACGCGTTATCCCTTGCGCCATAGGGCCACGGACTGTGTCTCGTTCTACGAGACAAGTGCACCTCTCTAAGAAACGTGTTCTTCAGGGCTCTGCAAGCTCCCAAGGAAGGCACTTCTCGTCCAGCGGCGTGGTCGCGGTGCGCTTGCAGAGCTTGGACCTTGCCACATATCTGCGCCCGCTGTTCGACAGGTAGCAGGAGGCAAGGCGCGCGTTTTTCTGCGTTTTTTCGTTGACTAGAGGCAGTTGATGTGCATGTAAGCGTAGCATATGAAACACGAATAGCACGAAGCATTCGTAGTTAGGTGCCAAAGTCGCAGTGTGGCCGCAGGTGGCGATCGTATGTATTTGTGGCCACCACTGGTTTGCAGCAAAGTGAATATGGCTAATTGAGAGCGTTTGGCTGTAGCCCCAGTGGCGCAATTGGTTAGCGCACGGTACTTATAAGGCAGTAGCCGTGAGCAATGCCGGGGTTGTAATTCGAGCCTCACCTGGGGCATACTTTTATGTCGTAACAGCTGACAGCATCTGGAGGCTAGATTTCAGATGTATCAGCTACGCCAACAAGTTTAATGTGCATTATATGCGGTAGGTGCGTCTTCCTCGGTAGTATAGTGGTTAGTATCCCCGCCTGTCACGCGGGAGACCGGGGTTCGATTCCCCGCCGGGGAGGCGCGACTTTTATCTCACAAATCTGCTCGAGTGTTGCGCGTGTGGGGTGGAAGAGCATTAACTTTGCCATTAACTTGCTGCAAAATGCTACATCGTAGGAAGTAGTTCTCGCATTCCTCACACTTTCTAATTATGGGGTTCGCTGTTAATGCCGACTCTCCACGCGTAGTAATCGATCTCGACACAATCAGCAAAAGATATAATTTTAGCAGAGCGTGGTTTCGATCCACGGACCTCTGGGTTATGGGCCCAGCACGCTTCCACTGCGCCACTCTGCTGTGTGGGGGTGTTCTAGCTCTTCGTCACATCACGTGGGACACTTGGACAGTGTTGTCTGCGTGGCTTTCACACGCGTACATTTAATTGCGCAACATCTCCTACAGCTCTCAGCTTGACTTGTCTCGACTTTGCTCGACTGACGCTACGCTGACGCTTGCAGGCAGCGGCATTTACCACCATCACCTCGACATGCAGCTGCGAGATGCACAGGAATAACACTGCACTCCTCGATGCGGCGACATACGAAATCCACTGCCGAGCTGCGCGTTGGCAACTAACAAAATGCCGACCGTGCCAGGATCAGAAGCTGGAATCTTCCGATCCGTTGTCAGACGCGTTATCCCTTGCGCCATAGGGCCACGGACTGTGTCTCGTTCTACGAGACAAGTGCACCTCTCTAAGAAACGTGTTCTTCAGGGCTCTGCAAGCTCCCAAGGAAGGCACTTCTCGTCCAGCGGCGTGGTCGCGGTGCGCTTGCAGAGCTTGGACCTTGCCACATATCTGCGCCCGCTGTTCGACAGGTAGCAGGAGGCAAGGCGCGCGTTTTTCTGCGTTTTTTCGTTGACTAGAGGCAGTTGATGTGCATGTAAGCGTAGCATATGAAACACGAATAGCACGAAGCATTCGTAGTTAGGTGCCAAAGTCGCAGTGTGGCCGCAGGTGGCGATCGTATGTATTTGTGGCCACCACTGGTTTGCAGCAAAGTGAATATGGCTAATTGAGAGCGTTTGGCTGTAGCCCCAGTGGCGCAATTGGTTAGCGCACGGTACTTATAAGGCAGTAGCCGTGAGCAATGCCGGGGTTGTAATTCGAGCCTCACCTGGGGCATACTTTTATGTCGTAACAGCTGACAGCATCTGGAGGCTAGATTTCAGATGTATCAGCTACGCCAACAAGTTTAATGTGCATTATATGCGGTAGGTGCGTCTTCCTCGGTAGTATAGTGGTTAGTATCCCCGCCTGTCACGCGGGAGACCGGGGTTCGATTCCCCGCCGGGGAGGCGCGACTTTTATCTCACAAATCTGCTCGAGTGTTGCGCGTGTGGGGTGGAAGAGCATTAACTTTGCCATTAACTTGCTGCAAAATGCTACATCGTAGGAAGTAGTTCTCGCATTCCTCACACTTTCTAATTATGGGGTTCGCTGTTAATGCCGACTCTCCACGCGTAGTAATCGATCTCGACACAATCAGCAAAAGATATAATTTTAGCAGAGCGTGGTTTCGATCCACGGACCTCTGGGTTATGGGCCCAGCACGCTTCCACTGCGCCACTCTGCTGTGTGGGGGTGTTCTAGCTCTTCGTCACATCACGTGGGACACTTGGACAGTGTTGTCTGCGTGGCTTTCACACGCGTACATTTAATTGCGCAACATCTCCTACAGCTCTCAGCTTGACTTGTCTCGACTTTGCTCGACTGACGCTACGCTGACGCTTGCAGGCAGCGGCATTTACCACCATCACCTCGACATGCAGCTGCGAGATGCACAGGAATAACACTGCACTCCTCGATGCGGCGACATACGAAATCCACTGCCGAGCTGCGCGTTGGCAACTAACAAAATGCCGACCGTGCCAGGATCAGAAGCTGGAATCTTCCGATCCGTTGTCAGACGCGTTATCCCTTGCGCCATAGGGCCACGGACTGTGTCTCGTTCTACGAGACAAGTGCACCTCTCTAAGAAACGTGTTCTTCAGGGCTCTGCAAGCTCCCAAGGAAGGCACTTCTCGTCCAGCGGCGTGGTCGCGGTGCGCTTGCAGAGCTTGGACCTTGCCACATATCTGCGCCCGCTGTTCGACAGGTAGCAGGAGGCAAGGCGCGCGTTTTTCTGCGTTTTTTCGTTGACTAGAGGCAGTTGATGTGCATGTAAGCGTAGCATATGAAACACGAATAGCACGAAGCATTCGTAGTTAGGTGCCAAAGTCGCAGTGTGGCCGCAGGTGGCGATCGTATGTATTTGTGGCCACCACTGGTTTGCAGCAAAGTGAATATGGCTAATTGAGAGCGTTTGGCTGTAGCCCCAGTGGCGCAATTGGTTAGCGCACGGTACTTATAAGGCAGTAGCCGTGAGCAATGCCGGGGTTGTAATTCGAGCCTCACCTGGGGCATACTTTTATGTCGTAACAGCTGACAGCATCTGGAGGCTAGATTTCAGATGTATCAGCTACGCCAACAAGTTTAATGTGCATTATATGCGGTAGGTGCGTCTTCCTCGGTAGTATAGTGGTTAGTATCCCCGCCTGTCACGCGGGAGACCGGGGTTCGATTCCCCGCCGGGGAGGCGCGACTTTTATCTCACAAATCTGCTCGAGTGTTGCGCGTGTGGGGTGGAAGAGCATTAACTTTGCCATTAACTTGCTGCAAAATGCTACATCGTAGGAAGTAGTTCTCGCATTCCTCACACTTTCTAATTATGGGGTTCGCTGTTAATGCCGACTCTCCACGCGTAGTAATCGATCTCGACACAATCAGCAAAAGATATAATTTTAGCAGAGCGTGGTTTCGATCCACGGACCTCTGGGTTATGGGCCCAGCACGCTTCCACTGCGCCACTCTGCTGTGTGGGGGTGTTCTAGCTCTTCGTCACATCACGTGGGACACTTGGACAGTGTTGTCTGCGTGGCTTTCACACGCGTACATTTAATTGCGCAACATCTCCTACAGCTCTCAGCTTGACTTGTCTCGACTTTGCTCGACTGACGCTACGCTGACGCTTGCAGGCAGCGGCATTTACCACCATCACCTCGACATGCAGCTGCGAGATGCACAGGAATAACACTGCACTCCTCGATGCGGCGACATACGAAATCCACTGCCGAGCTGCGCGTTGGCAACTAACAAAATGCCGACCGTGCCAGGATCAGAAGCTGGAATCTTCCGATCCGTTGTCAGACGCGTTATCCCTTGCGCCATAGGGCCACGGACTGTGTCTCGTTCTACGAGACAAGTGCACCTCTCTAAGAAACGTGTTCTTCAGGGCTCTGCAAGCTCCCAAGGAAGGCACTTCTCGTCCAGCGGCGTGGTCGCGGTGCGCTTGCAGAGCTTGGACCTTGCCACATATCTGCGCCCGCTGTTCGACAGGTAGCAGGAGGCAAGGCGCGCGTTTTTCTGCGTTTTTTCGTTGACTAGAGGCAGTTGATGTGCATGTAAGCGTAGCATATGAAACACGAATAGCACGAAGCATTCGTAGTTAGGTGCCAAAGTCGCAGTGTGGCCGCAGGTGGCGATCGTATGTATTTGTGGCCACCACTGGTTTGCAGCAAAGTGAATATGGCTAATTGAGAGCGTTTGGCTGTAGCCCCAGTGGCGCAATTGGTTAGCGCACGGTACTTATAAGGCAGTAGCCGTGAGCAATGCCGGGGTTGTAATTCGAGCCTCACCTGGGGCATACTTTTATGTCGTAACAGCTGACAGCATCTGGAGGCTAGATTTCAGATGTATCAGCTACGCCAACAAGTTTAATGTGCATTATATGCGGTAGGTGCGTCTTCCTCGGTAGTATAGTGGTTAGTATCCCCGCCTGTCACGCGGGAGACCGGGGTTCGATTCCCCGCCGGGGAGGCGCGACTTTTATCTCACAAATCTGCTCGAGTGTTGCGCGTGTGGGGTGGAAGAGCATTAACTTTGCCATTAACTTGCTGCAAAATGCTACATCGTAGGAAGTAGTTCTCGCATTCCTCACACTTTCTAATTATGGGGTTCGCTGTTAATGCCGACTCTCCACGCGTAGTAATCGATCTCGACACAATCAGCAAAAGATATAATTTTAGCAGAGCGTGGTTTCGATCCACGGACCTCTGGGTTATGGGCCCAGCACGCTTCCACTGCGCCACTCTGCTGTGTGGGGGTGTTCTAGCTCTTCGTCACATCACGTGGGACACTTGGACAGTGTTGTCTGCGTGGCTTTCACACGCGTACATTTAATTGCGCAACATCTCCTACAGCTCTCAGCTTGACTTGTCTCGACTTTGCTCGACTGACGCTACGCTGACGCTTGCAGGCAGCGGCATTTACCACCATCACCTCGACATGCAGCTGCGAGATGCACAGGAATAACACTGCACTCCTCGATGCGGCGACATACGAAATCCACTGCCGAGCTGCGCGTTGGCAACTAACAAAATGCCGACCGTGCCAGGATCAGAAGCTGGAATCTTCCGATCCGTTGTCAGACGCGTTATCCCTTGCGCCATAGGGCCACGGACTGTGTCTCGTTCTACGAGACAAGTGCACCTCTCTAAGAAACGTGTTCTTCAGGGCTCTGCAAGCTCCCAAGGAAGGCACTTCTCGTCCAGCGGCGTGGTCGCGGTGCGCTTGCAGAGCTTGGACCTTGCCACATATCTGCGCCCGCTGTTCGACAGGTAGCAGGAGGCAAGGCGCGCGTTTTTCTGCGTTTTTTCGTTGACTAGAGGCAGTTGATGTGCATGTAAGCGTAGCATATGAAACACGAATAGCACGAAGCATTCGTAGTTAGGTGCCAAAGTCGCAGTGTGGCCGCAGGTGGCGATCGTATGTATTTGTGGCCACCACTGGTTTGCAGCAAAGTGAATATGGCTAATTGAGAGCGTTTGGCTGTAGCCCCAGTGGCGCAATTGGTTAGCGCACGGTACTTATAAGGCAGTAGCCGTGAGCAATGCCGGGGTTGTAATTCGAGCCTCACCTGGGGCATACTTTTATGTCGTAACAGCTGACAGCATCTGGAGGCTAGATTTCAGATGTATCAGCTACGCCAACAAGTTTAATGTGCATTATATGCGGTAGGTGCGTCTTCCTCGGTAGTATAGTGGTTAGTATCCCCGCCTGTCACGCGGGAGACCGGGGTTCGATTCCCCGCCGGGGAGGCGCGACTTTTATCTCACAAATCTGCTCGAGTGTTGCGCGTGTGGGGTGGAAGAGCATTAACTTTGCCATTAACTTGCTGCAAAATGCTACATCGTAGGAAGTAGTTCTCGCATTCCTCACACTTTCTAATTATGGGGTTCGCTGTTAATGCCGACTCTCCACGCGTAGTAATCGATCTCGACACAATCAGCAAAAGATATAATTTTAGCAGAGCGTGGTTTCGATCCACGGACCTCTGGGTTATGGGCCCAGCACGCTTCCACTGCGCCACTCTGCTGTGTGGGGGTGTTCTAGCTCTTCGTCACATCACGTGGGACACTTGGACAGTGTTGTCTGCGTGGCTTTCACACGCGTACATTTAATTGCGCAACATCTCCTACAGCTCTCAGCTTGACTTGTCTCGACTTTGCTCGACTGACGCTACGCTGACGCTTGCAGGCAGCGGCATTTACCACCATCACCTCGACATGCAGCTGCGAGATGCACAGGAATAACACTGCACTCCTCGATGCGGCGACATACGAAATCCACTGCCGAGCTGCGCGTTGGCAACTAACAAAATGCCGACCGTGCCAGGATCAGAAGCTGGAATCTTCCGATCCGTTGTCAGACGCGTTATCCCTTGCGCCATAGGGCCACGGACTGTGTCTCGTTCTACGAGACAAGTGCACCTCTCTAAGAAACGTGTTCTTCAGGGCTCTGCAAGCTCCCAAGGAAGGCACTTCTCGTCCAGCGGCGTGGTCGCGGTGCGCTTGCAGAGCTGGGACCTTGCCACATATCTGCGCCCGCTGTTCGACAGGTAGCAGGAGGCAAGGCGCGCGTTTTTCTGCGTTTTTTTCGTTGACTAGAGGCAGTTGATGTGCATGTAAGCGTAGCATATGAAACACGAATAGCACGAAGCATTCGTAGTTAGGTGCCAAAGTCGCAGTGTGGCCGCAGGTGGCGATCGTATGTATTTGTGGCCACCACTGGTTTGCAGCAAAGTGAATATGGCTAATTGAGAGCGTTTGGCTGTAGCCCCAGTGGCGCAATTGGTTAGCGCACGGTACTTATAAGGCAGTAGCCGTGAGCAATGCCGGGGTTGTAATTCGAGCCTCACCTGGGGCATACTTTTATGTCGTAACAGCTGACAGCATCTGGAGGCTAGATTTCAGATGTATCAGCTACGCCAACAAGTTTAATGTGCATTATATGCGGTAGGTGCGTCTTCCTCGGTAGTATAGTGGTTAGTATCCCCGCCTGTCACGCGGGAGACCGGGGTTCGATTCCCCGCCGGGGAGGCGCGACTTTTATCTCACAAATCTGCTCGAGTGTTGCGCGTGTGGGGTGGAAGAGCATTAACTTTGCCATTAACTTGCTGCAAAAATGCTACATCGTAGGAAGTAGTTCTCGCATTCCTCACACTTTCTAATTATGGGGTTCGCTGTTAATGCCGACTCTCCACGCGTAGTAATCGATCTCGACACAATCAGCAAAAGATATAATTTTAGCAGAGCGTGGTTTCGATCCACGGACCTCTGGGTTATGGGCCCAGCACGCTTCCACTGCGCCACTCTGCTGTGTGGGGGTGTTCTAGCTCTTCGTCACATCACGTGGGACACTTGGACAGTGTTGTCTGCGTGGCTTTCACACGCGTACATTTAATTGCGCAACATCTCCTACAGCTCTCAGCTTGACTTGTCTCGACTTTGCTCGACTGACGCTACGCTGACGCTTGCAGGCAGCGGCATTTACCACCATCACCTCGACATGCAGCTGCGAGATGCACAGGAATAACACTGCACTCCTCGATGCGGCGACATACGAAATCCACTGCCGAGCTGCGCGTTGGCAACTAACAAAATGCCGACCGTGCCAGGATCAGAAGCTGGAATCTTCCGATCCGTTGTCAGACGCGTTATCCCTTGCGCCATAGGGCCACGGACTGTGTCTCGTTCTACGAGACAAGTGCACCTCTCTAAGAAACGTGTTCTTCAGGGCTCTGCAAGCTCCCAAGGAAGGCACTTCTCGTCCAGCGGCGTGGTCGCGGTGCGCTTGCAGAGCTTGGACCTTGCCACATATCTGCGCCCGCTGTTCGACAGGTAGCAGGAGGCAAGGCGCGCGTTTTTCTGCGTTTTTTCGTTGACTAGAGGCAGTTGATGTGCATGTAAGCGTAGCATATGAAACACGAATAGCACGAAGCATTCGTAGTTAGGTGCCAAAGTCGCAGTGTGGCCGCAGGTGGCGATCGTATGTATTTGTGGCCACCACTGGTTTGCAGCAAAGTGAATATGGCTAATTGAGAGCGTTTGGCTGTAGCCCCAGTGGCGCAATTGGTTAGCGCACGGTACTTATAAGGCAGTAGCCGTGAGCAATGCCGGGGTTGTAATTCGAGCCTCACCTGGGGCATACTTTTATGTCGTAACAGCTGACAGCATCTGGAGGCTAGATTTCAGATGTATCAGCTACGCCAACAAGTTTAATGTGCATTATATGCGGTAGGTGCGTCTTCCTCGGTAGTATAGTGGTTAGTATCCCCGCCTGTCACGCGGGAGACCGGGGTTCGATTCCCCGCCGGGGAGGCGCGACTTTTATCTCACAAATCTGCTCGAGTGTTGCGCGTGTGGGGTGGAAGAGCATTAACTTTGCCATTAACTTGCTGCAAAATGCTACATCGTAGGAAGTAGTTCTCGCATTCCTCACACTTTCTAATTATGGGGTTCGCTGTTAATGCCGACTCTCCACGCGTAGTAATCGATCTCGACACAATCAGCAAAAGATATAATTTTAGCAGAGCGTGGTTTCGATCCACGGACCTCTGGGTTATGGGCCCAGCACGCTTCCACTGCGCCACTCTGCTGTGTGGGGGTGTTCTAGCTCTTCGTCACATCACGTGGGACACTTGGACAGTGTTGTCTGCGTGGCTTTCACACGCGTACATTTAATTGCGCAACATCTCCTACAGCTCTCAGCTTGACTTGTCTCGACTTTGCTCGACTGACGCTACGCTGACGCTTGCAGGCAGCGGCATTTACCACCATCACCTCGACATGCAGCTGCGAGATGCACAGGAATAACACTGCACTCCTCGATGCGGCGACATACGAAATCCACTGCCGAGCTGCGCGTTGGCAACTAACAAAATGCCGACCGTGCCAGGATCAGAAGCTGGAATCTTCCGATCCGTTGTCAGACGCGTTATCCCTTGCGCCATAGGGCCACGGACTGTGTCTCGTTCTACGAGACAAGTGCACCTCTCTAAGAAACGTGTTCTTCAGGGCTCTGCAAGCTCCCAAGGAAGGCACTTCTCGTCCAGCGGCGTGGTCGCGGTGCGCTTGCAGAGCTGGGACCTTGCCACATATCTGCGCCCGCTGTTCGACAGGTAGCAGGAGGCAAGGCGCGCGTTTTTCTGCGTTTTTTCGTTGACTAGAGGCAGTTGATGTGCATGTAAGCGTAGCATATGAAACACGAATAGCACGAAGCATTCGTAGTTAGGTGCCAAAGTCGCAGTGTGGCCGCAGGTGGCGATCGTATGTATTTGTGGCCACCACTGGTTTGCAGCAAAGTGAATATGGCTAATTGAGAGCGTTTGGCTGTAGCCCCAGTGGCGCAATTGGTTAGCGCACGGTACTTATAAGGCAGTAGCCGTGAGCAATGCCGGGGTTGTAATTCGAGCCTCACCTGGGGCATACTTTTATGTCGTAACAGCTGACAGCATCTGGAGGCTAGATTTCAGATGTATCAGCTACGCCAACAAGTTTAATGTGCATTATATGCGGTAGGTGCGTCTTCCTCGGTAGTATAGTGGTTAGTATCCCCGCCTGTCACGCGGGAGACCGGGGTTCGATTCCCCGCCGGGAGGCGCGACTTTTATCTCACAAATCTGCTCGAGTGTTGCGCGTGTGGGGTGGAAGAGCATTAACTTTGCCATTAACTTGCTGCAAAATGCTACATCGTAGGAAGTAGTTCTCGCATTCCTCACACTTTCTAATTATGGGGTTCGCTGTTAATGCCGACTCTCCACGCGTAGTAATCGATCTCGACACAATCAGCAAAAGATATAATTTTAGCAGAGCGTGGTTTCGATCCACGGACCTCTGGGTTATGGCCCAGCACGCTTCCACTGCGCCACTCTGCTGTGTGGGGGTGTTCTAGCTCTTCGTCACATCACGTGGGACACTTGGACAGTGTTGTCTGCGTGGCTTTCACACGCGTACATTTAATTGCGCAACATCTCCTACAGCTCTCAGCTTGACTTGTCTCGACTTTGCTCGACTGACGCTACGCTGACGCTTGCAGGCAGCGGCATTTACCACCATCACCTCGACATGCAGCTGCGAGATGCACAGGAATAACACTGCACTCCTCGATGCGGCGACATACGAAATCCACTGCCGAGCTGCGCGTTGGCAACTAACAAAATGCCGACCGTGCCAGGATCAGAAGCTGGAATCTTCCGATCCGTTGTCAGACGCGTTATCCCTTGCGCCATAGGGCCACGGACTGTGTCTCGTTCTACGAGACAAGTGCACCTCTCTAAGAAACGTGTTCTTCAGGGCTCTGCAAGCTCCCAAGGAAGGCACTTCTCGTCCAGCGGCGTGGTCGCGGTGCGCTTGCAGAGCTTGGACCTTGCCACATATCTGCGCCCGCTGTTCGACAGGTAGCAGGAGGCAAGGCGCGCGTTTTTCTGCGTTTTTTCGTTGACTAGAGGCAGTTGATGTGCATGTAAGCGTAGCATATGAAACACGAATAGCACGAAGCATTCGTAGTTAGGTGCCAAAGTCGCAGTGTGGCCGCAGGTGGCGATCGTATGTATTTGTGGCCACCACTGGTTTGCAGCAAAGTGAATATGGCTAATTGAGAGCGTTTGGCTGTAGCCCCAGTGGCGCAATTGGTTAGCGCACGGTACTTATAAGGCAGTAGCCGTGAGCAATGCCGGGGTTGTAATTCGAGCCTCACCTGGGGCATACTTTTATGTCGTAACAGCTGACAGCATCTGGAGGCTAGATTTCAGATGTATCAGCTACGCCAACAAGTTTAATGTGCATTATATGCGGTAGGTGCGTCTTCCTCGGTAGTATAGTGGTTAGTATCCCCGCCTGTCACGCGGGAGACCGGGGTTCGATTCCCCGCCGGGGAGGCGCGACCTTTATCTCACAAATCTGCTCGAGTGTTGCGCGTGTGGGGTGGAAGAGCATTAACTTTGCCATTAACTTGCTGCAAAATGCTACATCGTAGGAAGTAGTTCTCGCATTCCTCACACTTTCTAATTATGGGGTTCGCTGTTAATGCCGACTCTCCACGCGTAGTAATCGATCTCGACACAATCAGCAAAAGATATAATTTTAGCAGAGCGTGGTTTCGATCCACGGACCTCTGGGTTATGGGCCCAGCACGCTTCCACTGCGCCACTCTGCTGTGTGGGGGTGTTCTAGCTCTTCGTCACATCACGTGGGACACTTGGACAGTGTTGTCTGCGTGGCTTTCACACGCGTACATTTAATTGCGCAACATCTCCTACAGCTCTCAGCTTGACTTGTCTCGACTTTGCTCGACTGACGCTACGCTGACGCTTGCAGGCAGCGGCATTTACCACCATCACCTCGACATGCAGCTGCGAGATGCACAGGAATAACACTGCACTCCTCGATGCGGCGACATACGAAATCCACTGCCGAGCTGCGCGTTGGCAACTAACAAAATGCCGACCGTGCCAGGATCAGAAGCTGGAATCTCCCGATCCGTTGTCAGACGCGTTATCCCTTGCGCCATAGGGCCACGGACTGTGTCTCGTTCTACGAGACAAGTGCACCTCTCTAAGAAACGTGTTCTTCAGGGCTCTGCAAGCTCCCAAGGAAGGCACTTCTCGTCCAGCGGCGTGGTCGCGGTGCGCTTGCAGAGCTGGGACCTTGCCACATATCTGCGCCCGCTGTTCGACAGGTAGCAGGAGGCAAGGCGCGCGCGTTTTTCTGCGTTTTTTCGTTGACTAGAGGCAGTTGATGTGCATGTAAGCGTAGCATATGAAACACGAATAGCACGAAGCATTCGTAGTTAGGTGCCAAAGTCGCAGTGTGGCCGCAGGTGGCGATCGTATGTATTTGTGGCCACCACTGGTTTGCAGCAAAGTGAATATGGCTAATTGAGAGCGTTTGGCTGTAGCCCCAGTGGCGCAATTGGTTAGCGGCACGGTACTTATAAGGCAGTAGCCGTGAGCAATGCCGGGGTTGTAATTCGAGCCTCACCTGGGGCATACTTTTATGTCGTAACAGCTGACAGCATCTGGAGGCTAGATTTCAGATGTATCAGCTACGCCAACAAGTTTAATGTGCATTATATGCGGTAGGTGCGTCTTCCTCGGTAGTATAGTGGTTAGTATCCCCGCCTGTCACGCGGGAGACCGGGGTTCGATTCCCCGCCGGGGAGGCGCGACTTTTATCTCACAAATCTGCTCGAGTGTTGCGCGTGTGGGGTGGAAAGAGCATTAACTTTGCCATTAACTTGCTGCAAAATGCTACATCGTAGGAAGTAGTTCTCGCATTCCTCACACTTTCTAATTATGGGGTTCGCTGTTAATGCCGACTCTCCACGCGTAGTAATCGATCTCGAATCTGTCTCGCGTGTGT
>NW_026063000.1:0-18237 GCF_023897955.1 Schistocerca gregaria | reverse complement strand
ACACTAGATCGCGTGTTCATGCAACAGCAGCCCCAGGAGCCGGGCCCGCCGCCAGCGTCTCCTCCTCCTCTGGGCACAGCCAGCCAGCCGTTCCCACCGCCCCGCCCCTGCTCTGCAGAACAAGAAAAAACGAAAAAGTACCAACACACGCACCCAAAGCGTAAGCCAGACAAGACCAGCCTCTCCAAGGCCACACACACGCAAAAAAAACAAAAAAAAAAACAAAAACACTACAACAAAATAAAATAAAATGAAAAAGAAAAAGCAAGCTGTCGCCTCGCCCCCGCCCGTCCCCCCACCCCACCACATTCGCCCCCCTCCGCTTGTTTTCCTTTCTACAATTTCCCTCTTTTCCACCCAATATCCCGCCGCGGTTTACGGGCACCGGCCGATTTTGCGCCCGCCCACATGTGTGCCTACTCCCCACCACCATTCCCTCCGCAGCCCGCAGCCCGCAGCCCGCAGCCCGCAGCCCGCTTTTCCCCCCTCCCTGCCCACACCACACCACACCACACCACACCACACCCACACCACACCACACCACACCGACGGTGCTGACGTCGACACGCACCCAAGACAGGGGCCACGACCGTCTTTTTTCCTGGGCCCATCCCCGCACCGCACCTCCTTCCAATCATCAACGCTGTGGCGCCTGTGTCCGCGCGAGACGCGTGCGCGCCGCCTCTCTCAACATCCGTCCGCCGGCCGGCCCGTTTTTCGGCCCCCAGGCCATCCGTCAACCACCACTGCCCCTGCCCGCCCCGCACCACACCACACACCGCTGCTTGCCCCGGCCGTTGCCACCAAAGGCGCCAACCGCAGCCCGCGCGCGCCAGAAAGAGATGGCAAAAACTACAGGGACCCAGCCGACCGACGAAAATCAGAGCAATTGGCCGGGAGGATCAAAAAGAGAGCTCCGAAAACCACCGTAGCGAGGCGTGGGAGGAAACGTTACGAGAAGCAGGAAGGGACCAGGAAAAATTCTGGAAATTTCTTAAAACTCGTAAACTAGACACGAAACATCTACATCTACATGGGGAAGGAACGACCCCACAGACCGAGCTGAAGCACTGGCGGATTCACTAGAAAGGCAATTCCAAGCACCAGAAGCGGTAGATGACGAAACTGATGACCACCAGGAAATGGTACTCAGAAGGGTAAAACCGCATCCTAAGTGCCCCGATCAGAACATCTTTCACAATCCAATAAACGCAGAAACCCCGTATCTTATCACATCACAAACATACACACATCCTAAGAAGGCATCAGGCCCAGATTCCATCAAACCGCAACTACTACATCACCTACCTCCAGCAACTATCAATTATCTATCTAACATCAATATATAATGCTTGCTTCAGACTAAACTACTTGGAAACAGGCCCGAGTCATCACATTACCAAAGCCAAACAAGGACTTATTATTTCCGCAAAACTATAGGCCAACTTCCTTGGAAAGGTTCTCGGAAAGCTCATTCAAACTGAACTGAAGAAATTCAATTCTTAAAGGATAACAACATAATCATCCCACAACAATTCCGATTCCGCGAAGAACACAGCACCACCCACCAGGTGACCAGACTAGTCGAGCACATATGTCAGGCCAGAAACATTAGACACAGTACTGGAGCAGTCCTGCTTGACATTGGAAAAGCATTCGGATAACGCCTTATCTACAAGCTCCACCAGTACAACTGCCCCATCCACATTATTGCTTCTTTTCTCCGCAACAGAGCATTCTATGTCCATGTACCAGGAGCGGCAAGTAACACTAGATCCATAGAGGCTGGAGTCCCGCAAGGCTCAGTGCTGGGGGCCCATTCTCTACTCAATATACACAAACAAACAGCTGGGAGGACACTTGTCACTATTTGCAGACGACACTGCAGTCTACCGCAGCAGTTCTAACCTGCAATATAGAGTCACAAAAATAGAGCAACACCTACAATCCATCCAGAAATGGGCTAACCAAAAAAACAATAAACGCGGAGAAAACCCAAGCAATACAATACGATTCACATTCAAAAAGAATACCTCCTAACCTGCATATACGCCTCAGAAATAACAATCTTCCATGGTCAGGCACAATAAAGTATCTAGGCATCAAGCTGGACAAGAGGTTGACATTTAGAGACCATGTTACACACGTTTGTAACAAGGCTGCAGCAGCAATATTCAGACTGTACCCAATCATCAAAGGAAACAGAATAAATATGCGCGCCAAAAAGAAAATCTTCAAAACCGTCATAGGAACCAGCCATCACTTACGGCTCTGAAAAATCTCGTCAATGGCCGCAGACACCAAACATAACAAGAGTAAAAAAGGGTGCAGAACAAATACTTCAGAATTACTGCTGATGCCGGCCGGTACCAGACAAACCGAGACATATACACAAACCATAACATACTCAATCAAAATCCCGGAAATCATCCAAAGAAAAATCCATAAAGTTTTTTTTTTTTTTTTTTTTTGTTTTTTTTCCACCAAACCACGGATTCGAACCACCCACTCATCAGAAATCTGGGACCAAAATCCACCCGACCCAAGAACGACATTTCCCATCACGACAAAACACCACAAACTACAACATACCATGATAAACAAAAATAAAATACAAACACCATAACACTCACTCAAACAAACAAACATCTACACACACCCAAGAGACCCTATCATCCCATCATTTTGTTACCCAACATAATCAGACAGAAGGCAGGGATCAAGGACAGATCCGGTCCTTCGAGTACAGGGGGTAAAAAATACCCATCAGACCAGCTCTCTCTCTCTCTCTCCTCCTCGCTTCTCCGTGCCGACGCTGCCCCGCACACGCGTTCGCGTTCGCGTTCGCGCTCGCGTTCGGCCGACACCACACGACAGGTCTTTGGGGCCCCGCCACTGCGCACACGCACGCCTCCTCCTCTTCCTTAGTTCTTTTTCGCTTTTCTTTTCTCCCCCGCCCCCCGCTCTCACCGCCACATCATCCCGCAACCCTTGGGGCATGTTTCCCAACATCAACGCGCCCCAATTCCACTCTCTGCCCGTGCCGCACTCTCCACTTTGCTTCTCCCCGTCCCCTACACACACGACTACCGAAACCCCGGTTGACACACCTTCTCGTAGGACAGGGGTGCGTGCGTGCGTGCGTGCGTTGTCTTGACGGTGACAGCAACAGCAACGGATCCGTCCATCCCATTCCCCCCCACTCGGTAAAGAACCATGTTCAACCCACACTACACAACAAGGGGGGGCACACACGAACGCGAAAGAAAGGGCAGGGCAGGGGCAACTATCTCGTACACATTCTTCCTCAGAACCCACATATCGCATCAACGAACGGCAGGCCAATTGCGGACTCAGCCGTGTCAGGCAAATCCAACCCAACCAACACCTCCCACGGAAACCCTGACACTGATCCAGCAGTACGTCCACATACATCGCCACACCAAATACGGGTGACGAGTGAGCAACAAATGGAACAATACACAACAAGGGCTGACCTAATAAAAACTGCACGTCACGTCATACCTTCCAGACAGACGCAGTTCCGACGGGACGGCGGAACCGTATACGTACCTTTCAGCCACAACAACCGACCGACTGGACACGCCCCGCGTCTCCAGCCAGCCAACCACCAGGGCCACACAGCCCGCAAGTTTCAGCGTCAACACTTCTTAACGTACGTTGCAAACTTTTCAAAACATTGCCACACACACACACACACACACACACACACACACCACGAAAAGCGTCAACCTCTCTCACACTGGATACACTCAACACTTTTTGTCGGCGGAGCTTGAGGGCCAACGGTTGACACACCCCCACCGGCCACACAGGTTTCCCTTTGAAAATTGCAGTGACGGAGGAGACGCGGCATTACGAGAGGGTTGTTTCCGAGAGCGCGAGCTGGACGGAGCTGCGGCGCCGCCGCCGCCGCCGCCGCCGCCGCCGAGGGGTAATGAACGCACGCGATGCCGCATGACAGCCCATCACCCAAAGTTTCACCCACAACTGCACAGGTCGCACCCCCTTTTCGCGCCATACTAGTGTCGATCGTCAATTACAGCTGACGGTGTTCGCATTTGCCACTTGACGAGAGGGGGGGGGGGGGGGAAAAGAAAACAAACATCTGACACGCCATGTGTTTCTCTCTCTCTCTGTTACATCTAGGTCATTCGGCAGCCACTGTAAAAAAAAAAAAAAAAAAAAAAAAAAAAAAAAATATTTTTACGACATGGTTGGGTAAGTGATTTAAAGACAACAATTGTGGGTCACACACCATAGACCATTTCGATAGTGTTCTTGTTCTTCTCTTTTTCCTTTTTTTATCGCTCAATTGAAATCAAACCTGGGGATGATGCAATGCTGCGATATGGCACAACCGTCGTCCATTGTACACAACTCGGGAACAAAAAGAAACCAATTCAGGGAACGTTCGTTCCTTCACAACGTTTCTTTCAACGCACTTGGTCTTTACCATCCTGTATATTCAACACACATTTCCTTTCATCAAACTAGGGCATTTCCATAACAGTATTTGCAATACTGCTTCTTCGACGTCATTTCACCATCTTAACTAGAGACAAACAAACAAGAAAATAGCAAAACAGCCTTGAGAACCCCGTCCACCAAATTTCAGTTAGCACGGCATCCAAGATTCTTTTCCGGGGAGTGCAGTGCAGCTGACGCTGCTCAGACCATATACCGTCGCCAGTCTCACTCAACTCTTGCGCATTCCATTCTACGCTACGTGACTATGCAAAAATGAATGAATCAAACCCGCCCAGAGAGCGTCTTGTGCGAGGGGACACACGATATAGAGAACAACAAAACACACAGGGGACACCACCACAGTTGGAGAGAACGTTTCCACCACGGCAGCCGCGCCGTTACGCGCTTTTTTTTTTTCCTCCCCCCCACTGCACACCTCCGACACCACGGGAACGTTCACCGTCCCGTTGCCCTACACTGGCGTTTCTTTTCAACCCCCCACCCTATTCCTCGCTCCCCGGACATTCGACCGATCACAAAGTGCAACCTCTCGTTACCGTCGGGTGCCCCTCTTCATCCCCGGGGCGCCAACAACAAAACAAAAACACCACCGACGCCGTCGTCTCGCGTCACCTCACTCAACTGAGCGGAAAATACACGTACATCCAGAATGACGACACCGCCTCCAGACGTCAGACGTCAGGTCGAAAGAGGGCACCGTACGTCGTGGCGCGTGGTCTCCTAACTCACCTCGCGCGTACAAATACAATGCAATGCGTGTCTCCTCACGTTCACACACACCTCCACGCTCCACTTTTACGTCGCCCAACCAACCAACTACTAACTTAACCCACCCGCTCGGCGTAGAAGCAGCTGTAGGCGGCAACGTGTTTCTCACCCTCGCCACCAACGGTGTGACATCCGACAATCGCGGTTTGCTTTCCGTTCCACACCTCCGGCCATACCATACAAAGGGGACAAAAAAAAAAAAAAAAATATATATATCAAACAAGCCAACTCCAGCGATCCGCCCCCCTAACACCAACACGTCTCGAAACACCCACGCCCACGACCCGGCTGTGGCCTAAAGTGCGTATCCCAACGTCACACCAAAACCAAAGGCGCCGGCGCCGCACCACACCACACCACAAGCTACAGCTACAGCTGTGCCGCCCGTCCACCCGCTCACAACAACAACAACAACAACAACAACAATTCCGCCCTTCCCGCAAAGGCATTTTGGTGGCCCTGAAAAGGGCCGTTTTTTCTTTTCTTCGCCGCGCCGCGGACGAGCCTCCTATTTCCAAGAGCCACCTCCTTACTTGGAGCTCGTGTACTTGGTCACCGCCTTCGTGCCCTCGCTCACCGCGTGCTTGGCCAGCTCGCCAGGCAGCAAGAGCCGCACAGCGGTCTGGATCTCGCGGGACGTGATGGTCGAGCGCTTGTTGTAGTGCGCCAGGCGAGAAGCCTCGGCCGCAATGCGCTCGAAAATGTCGTTCACGAAGCTGTTCATGATGCTCATCGCCTTCGAAGAGATGCCCGTGTCAGGGTGCACCTGCTTCAGCACCTTGTAGATGTAGATGGCATAGCTCTCCTTCCTCTTGCGCTTCTTCTTCTTGTCGCCCTTCGAAATGTTCTTCTGCGCCTTGCCAGCCTTCTTGGCGGCTTTCCCGCTAGTCTTGGGCGGCATCACGAACAAACAGGCAGGCAGGCAGGCAGGCAGGCACGCGCAGTCAGTCAGTCAGTCAGGCGCTCCGCTCCAGTCAGCGTCTCCCCACACAGTGGCACCCGCCGCACGCCGCCGCCGCACCTTTACCAGCTCGCCCTGCTGCGGCCGCCGACCAATGGGGCGCGCGCGCAACCGGCCGCCGCACCCGAGCCCATAAAGGACCCCCACCCCGCCGGCGCCGGCACGCACTCCGCTGCTCGACTCGCTGCGGCTCGCACCGTTTGGGGCGTTGTGCTTTTTCTTTCTCGCTTCTTTCCAAACTAGCCCATCGCCATGTCCGGACGCGGAAAGGGAGGCAAAGTCAAGGGCAAGTCAAAGTCCCGCTCAAGCAGGGCTGGGCTCCAGTTCCCGGTCGGCAGAATCCACCGCCTCCTGCGCAAGGGAAACTACGCCGAGCGCGTCGGCGCCGGGGCGCCCGTCTACCTCGCCGCCGTCATGGAGTACCTCGCGGCTGAGGTGCTCGAGCTGGCCGGAAACGCGGCCCGCGACAACAAGAAGACGCGCATCATCCCGCGCCACCTGCAGCTCGCCATACGCAACGACGAGGAGCTCAACAAGCTCTTGTCGGGCGTCACCATCGCACAGGGAGGTGTCCTGCCCAACATCCAGGCCGTCCTGCTGCCAAAGAAGACCGAGAAGAAGGCCTAAAAGAGAGACAGCGCAATCGGCAACCGCCGCGTGCTCCCTTGGCACGCAGCGCGCCATTTGCCGCCTCGGCTCAAAAAACAAAACACAATCGGCCCTTTTCAGGGCCACCACACAAACCTACGTCCAAAGCAGAATTCCAGTCGTTCGTCGCACCACTTTTCTCTCTCTCTCTCTCTCTCTCTCTCTCTCTCTCTCTCTCTGTGTACGGTTTTTTTTTCCTTCTTACACACACAGGCGCCGCCATCTTGTACACACGTACTTGGCCACCTCCTCCACTCAACTCCACGCACGCACAGTCTCGCGACCATTAACCAGCACACGTGGCGCACAACAACACACCTCAAAAATAACCCCTCGGCGCTCAGCCGCGCCGCAACACACAGCCCATCCACCGACAAGAAGCATACAAGCAAAGAGGGAGGGGAAGGAAGGAAGGAAGGAGCTCACACAACGCAAGGGCACGCTTCCTTCCCTCCCAACCGCACCGCACACCACGTCAAAAAAAACTCCAAACAAAACTAAAAGGCCAAGTAGACTAAAAAGGAAAAGAAAAACCAGCAACACAGACTCTTTCGCACTTTTCAACTTCCGAACACTGTGGTGGCCCTGAAAAGGGCCGTTTTTCAATCTATCTCTCTTTCCTTCCTTCGGTCTCACACCGCCTAACCGCCGAAACCGTACAGGGTGCGCCCCTGCCTCTTCAGGGCGTACACCACGTCCATGGCCGTCACAGTCTTGCGCTTGGCGTGCTCAGTGTACGTCACCGCGTCGCGGATCACGTTCTCCAGGAACACCTTCAGCACTCCGCGCGTCTCCTCGTAGATCAGACCAGAGATGCGCTTCACGCCGCCCCTGCGCGCCAGGCGGCGGATCGCGGGCTTCGTGATGCCCTGGATGTTGTCGCGCAACACCTTGCGGTGCCGCTTGGCGCCACCCTTGCCGAGCCCCTTTCCTCCCTTGCCGCGGCCTGTCATTCTTCTTCTTCAAGCGTCTCAACCACAATAATATAAAAAACAGAAAGCAAGGCAAGCTCCTCACCCGGCGCTAGCGAGTCGGCTACGGTTGTGGCGCCCAGCGCGCGCGCCGCCCCCCTATATAGACTCTGGGGCCCCGCGGCCCGCCCTCCCCTCCCCCCACCACCGCGCACCGAGGGCATATAAGCGCAGCACCCGGGGCGCGCGGGCCCGTTGTCAAGGCAGCACCGGACGCCGTCGCGCACGCATATCCTCCACGCCGCATCCGCATCCGCATCCGCATCCGCAGTAGCCATGGCCCGGACAAAGCAAACGGCCCGCAAGTCCACCGGCGGAAAGGCGCCGCGCAAACAGCTCGCCACCAAGGCGGCGAGGAAGAGCGCGCCCGCCACCGGCGGCGTCAAGAAGCCCCACCGCTACAGGCCGGGCACCGTCGCCCTGCGAGAAATCAGGCGCTACCAGAAGAGCACAGAGCTGCTCATCCGCAAGCTGCCATTCCAGCGCCTAGTGCGCGAGATCGCCCAGGACTTCAAGACCGACCTGCGCTTCCAGAGCTCCGCAGTCATGGCCCTGCAGGAGGCCAGCGAGGCCTACCTCGTCGGCCTCTTCGAAGACACCAACCTGTGCGCAATCCACGCCAAGCGAGTCACCATCATGCCCAAGGACATCCAGCTCGCGCGCCGCATCCGCGGCGAGCGCGCCTAAACCCGCACACCGCCAAACAAACAAAACGGCCCTTTTCAGGGCCACTAACGTCTCTCCGTCGCGAGCAAAACTTTGTCGGTCGCAACGACTAGTTCCCCACTCACTCTCCAGTCCAGTCGTCCCACCCCCGGCCCGGCCCGGCGCCGCCGTTTCCAAAAGAAAAAAAAAAGCACCGCACCGGCCGAGCCAAGTCGCAAGCGTCAATAGCGCCACCCACACAGGCCACGGCACAAAACGTGACGCCCGGAAAGCAAAGCCAAAAAAGACTATTCCAAAACCACCACCAAGACAAACAAACAAACGCGGCGCAAAATAAATAGGTAGAAATAATAAAAGTAAAATACACTTTATGTAACACCAACCGCGGCGCCGCCGCCCACGCCCGCCAACGACCCCACAATCCAACCACCATCCACACATGAAACAAACAAACGCCAGCAAGCAAGACAGACAGACAACAAGGCAACCGACCGACCACGACACGACACGACAATCAACACCTTCCCGACGTGCTTTGATGGCCCTGAGAAGGGCCGTTTTTGTTTTTGTCCGGGACCGCGCGACAGCCTCTGGTTGCGCGCCGGCCACCAGGCGACGGTGTCAACCGCCAACCCTTCCCTGCCCTTTTTACTTCTTCTTCTTGGGCGAAGCCTTCGCCTTAGACGGCGTCGCCGTCGCCTTCTTCGGGCGCGGCGCCTTCGGCTTCTTCGTCGGAACCTTGGCGGCCTTCTTCGCCTTCGACGGCGACTTGGCCTTGGCCGGCTTGGCCGCAGCCGCCTTCTTCGCACCCGCGGGAGCGGCCGACGCCGCAGACGCCTTCTTGGCGGCGCCCGCCTTCCGACCGGTCGCCGCCTTCACGCCGCCAGCCTTCTTTGCGCCGGCCGCACGGGCCCCCTTCTTCTCCTTGCTGGCCGGAGCGGCGCGCTTCTTCTTCGCACCACCGCCGCCACCACCACGAGCCTTGCCGCCCTCGGCCGCCCCGCCGCCGGCGCCGGCAAGCTTGAAAGAGCCCGACGCGCCCTTCCCCTTCGTCTGCACCAGCTCGCCAGCCACGACGGCCGACTTGAGGTACTTCTTGATAAAGGGCGCCAGCTTCTCCGCGTCCAGCTTGTAGTGCGCGGCAATGTACTTCTTGATCGCCTGCAGCGACGACCCGCCGCGCTCCTTCAGACTCTTGATGGCGGCCGTCACCATCTCAGAGGTGCGCGGGTGCGCAGGCTTGGCGCGCGGCTTCTTCGCAGACGACGCAGACTTGGCCTTCTTCGTAGTGCCGGTGGCGGCGGGTGCCGCGGCAGTCTCGTTCGTAGCCGCCTGGTCTGCCATCTTTTGCCTGTTCTCTTTTCTTTTTTCCCCTTGCTTTCGCTTCCTTCTCTCCTTCGACGACGCACAACAGCGAGGGGCGCGCAGCAGAGAATAGCCGCGCACGCGCCTGGCCCAGCCAGTGTCGCGGGCGGGCGCGGACGGCCGAGAGAGCGGCCGCCACTCGGCGCGCCGCCGCGCCGCCGCGCCGCGCCTCCCGCGCTTGCTACCGCCCAACGTCCGACAGCCTGCGCGGAGCAGCCCCCAACCTGCGCCGCAACCACCCGCGCCATTCAAACCACCGAGGATGGGGCTACACACACCGACACCACGGTCGCCAACCAGTCGCCGCGGCGGCGCCGCAAACCACGGCCAAACTGCAGCCACCGCGCGCCACAGCCTGGGTCGGCCCGCCGAGAATCGCCGCCCCCGCCCAAATGCCGCCCCCACAGCCCCAGCCGACGACCCGCCACAATGGCCAAACCTTCGTCAAAACTCCCACACCGTCGCCGCGGCAGCCCGGCCACCGCGGCCGGCGCCACAGCCACACGAGCCGAGTCGTGCGGCGATGACGGCCGTGCACAAACGCACCTCCGCCGCCCCATCGCCTTCCGCCGTTTTCCCGATCGGCCCGCAGCCGTCGGGCCACGGCCGCGGGCCGTCCTCCTCCTCTCGCCTCGCCCGCCAACACCCACAGCCCTTCCAACACATTTTTTTTTTCTTTTTTCTTTTTTTTTTTCTACTTTTTTACGATCGCCGCCTGCGCAACATGGCACCGGCCGACGGAGCGCCAACCCCCCCGCCACAGGCGAAAACAAGACAACGATAAACAAACAAACAAAATAAATTACCAGCCAGCCCCAACTACAGACACACCGAATCTGCCCTCACAGCCGACCTTACACGCCTCAACGTCAAAACAAAGGTGGTTTCTTTCTTTCAACGGTTACCTTACCTTAGGTTACGTCAGGTTAGGCTAAGAAGGCGTCAGGGTTAGGTTAAGCGTTGACGTGACGTCACGTCTTAACGTAGGCGTTAAGCTAAGGTTGCGGTCACGTACGTTAGGTTAAGGCGACTTGGGGGTTGGCCTAAGGGCTTACGTTAGGTTACGTTAGTTTAGGTGGCTGCGTTAACGGCTTAAAGAAGTTTAGGAGGTTAAGGCGTCGAGGCGGCCGCACCCCCTTAGCTGCTGCGGCTCGGCCACGCCACGCCACGCCACGCCACGCTTTGGGGTTTCATAAGGTCGCGCGGCGGGTCGTCGGCACGCCGCAAAGGACAAAACTGCAAGACGACGTCGAAAAACAAACAACAGGTAAAAAATAAATAAGTAAAAATAAACGACGCCGACAGGCGGGGATCAGCAGAACGAGCAGATTCCGGAGAGCGAACGAGACACACACGCACGCACGCACACACACACACACACACACAAACCCCCCCGAGCCGAGAGAGCACAGCACCACCACGTGTCGGCCTCCGCTCACCCGACTCGGCTGGGCTGGGCTGGGCTGGGCTGGGCTGGGCTGGGCTGGGCTGGGCTGGCGGCCGGGCCGGATGCACGTGCACGTACACGTACGGCTACAGCCACTACCCGTACACAGCCGCTCTTCACGCAACACCAGCCAAATGGCGCGCCCGCGGCTCGTCGCGGTCGCAACGCCACGCCGGCACACTTTCGGCACCACCGTCTTCG
This sequence comes from Schistocerca gregaria, assembly GCF_023897955.1. NCBI lineage: Eukaryota > Metazoa > Arthropoda > Insecta > Orthoptera > Acrididae > Schistocerca > Schistocerca gregaria. The sequence goes on along the minus strand of NW_026063000.1, from coordinate 6,698 downwards.
CGCGCACCGCAAACAAAAACGCAGCCGACACACACAGAAAAAAAAAAAAAACAACACAGAGCGCGAGAGACGGGCGGCGGCGCACCTTTCGCCAGCCGGCAGGCAATCGACTCGCCCAGTACGACAAACGTGCACGCCACCCCACCCACCAACCAACCAGTCGTCGTCGTCGTCGTCCCGAAATCAAACAAACTCTCAAAAGGCACAGCCCCTGCTGCCAACGGACGCAGGCGCCACGCAGCTCCCTTCCCGCCACACTCGATTCGCAGCGCAACTCACCCGGCACACCGTCAAACGACGGGCTGGGCTCGCCGCATCGCCGCAACCTACACACCTTCCCCGCCACGACGCACAGCCCCACCAGACGCCCGTGCCGCAACGACACTACCGCACTACTCCTCTCGCCCTTGCCATACACGACACAACACGCCAAAAAATGAAAATCCAAATACAAACAAAAACACCGCCCCCACGACCCAAACACATGCACGGCGCGCCAACACACGCGAGGCAAGGCACGCAGCAAACGGCGTCCCCTCCGCGTCGCGCCATCAACCTACACACACAAGGCAACACCAACAACAAACAGCCAGCCAGCCAGCCAGCCAGCCAGCCCCACTCTCACGCCGCAAAAACAGAAAACACACCGAAACCGCCAAACGCCGCACATTCGCGCTTCGCACTCACCACACACCTCTCGGCATCCGTTTCGCACACAACGACGCGACGCACAATACATCATCACGGGCTACGCACGCACACCGCGACCCACTTTTTTACGACGCCCTCGCCAGAGCACACGTGCCCACGCCCACACACAGTCGACACAACGACGCAGCGCGCAGCAGACGCGGCCGCAACACATACCTCCCCGACGACGCGCCAACACCGCCAGCCACTGCTCACTCGCCCAAGCAACCCGTGCACACAACTGCCACACGCGTCCACCACGCCGCCGCCAACCACCCGCCCGCCAGGGGGCGCTCACGTCCGCGACAACAGCGCGGCACCGCCGGACCGGGCCGAACCGAGCCGAGCCGCCGCCTCCTCTCCACTCGGCACGCCACGTCCTGCTTGCAAAACACATGGCTCGTCCCTCTGTACACACAACGCGCCTGCCTGCGGTCGCCGCCGGCATCTATCTACCTGCGCATCGGAGCCAGGCCGGCAAGCCCACACTTAAATAATGCACTTCACCAGCCAAACAAACCCACTCTTCCTTTCTTTGCACAGCGCATGCAACAGCAGCCCCAGGAGCCGGGCCCGCCGCCAGCGTCTCCTCCTCCTCTGGGCACAGCCAGCCAGCCGTTCCCACCGCCCCGCCCCTGCTCTGCAGAACAAGAAAAAACGAAAAAGTACCAACACACGCACCCAAAGCGTAAGCCAGACAAGACCAGCCTCTCCAAGGCCACACACACGCAAAAAAACAAAAAAAAACAAAAACACTACAACAAAATAAAATAAAATGAAAAAGAAAAAGCAAGCTGTCGCCTCGCCCCCGCCCGTCCCCCCACCCCACCACATTCGCCCCCTCCGCTTGTTTTCCTTTCTACAATTTCCCTCTTTTCCACCCAATATCCCGCCGCGGTTTACGGGCACCGGCCGATTTTGCGCCCGCCCACATGTGTGCCTACTCCCCACCACCATTCCCTCCGCAGCCCGCAGCCCGCAGCCCGCAGCCCGCAGCCCGCTTTTCCCCCCTCCCTGCACCACACCACACCACACCACACCACACCACACCACACCACACCACACCGACGGTGCTGACGTCGACACGCACCCAAGACAGGGGCCACGACCGTCTTTTTTCCTGGGCCCATCCCCGCACCGCACCTCCTTCCAATCATCAACGCTGTGGCGCCTGTGTCCGCGCGAGACGCGTGCGCGCCGCCTCTCTCAACATCCGTCCGCCGTCCGCCGTCCGCCGTCCGCCGGCCGGCCCGTTTTTCGGCCCCCAGGCCATCCGTCAACCACCACTGCCCCTGCCCGCCCCGCACCACACCACACACCGCTGCTTGCCCCGGCCGTTGCCACCAAAGGCGCCAACCGCAGCCCGCGCGCGCCAGAAAGAGATGGCAAAACTACAGGGACCCAGCCGACCGACGAAAATCAGAGCAATTGGCCGGGAGGATCAAAAAGAGAGCTCCGAAAACCACCGTAGCGAGGCGTGGGAGGAAACGTTACGAGAAGCAGGAAGGGACCAGGAAAAATTCTGGAAATTTCTTAAAACTCGTAAACTAGACACGAAACATCTACATCTACATGGGGAAGGAACGACCCCACAGACCGAGCTGAAGCACTGGCGGATTCACTAGAAAGGCAATTCCAAGCACCAGAAGCGGTAGATGACGAAACTGATGACCACCAGGAAATGGTACTCAGAAGGGTAAAACCGCATCCTAAGTGCCCCGATCAGAACATCTTTCACAATCCAATAAACGCAGAAACCCCGTATCTTATCACATCACAAACATACACACATCCTAAGAAGGCATCAGGCCCAGATTCCATCAAACCGCAACTACTACATCACCTACCTCCAGCAACTATCAATTATCTATCTAACATCAATATATAATGCTTGCTTCAGACTAAACTACTTGGAAACAGGCCCGAGTCATCACATTACCAAAGCCAAACAAGGACTTATTATTTCCGCAAAACTATAGGCCAACTTCCTTGGAAAGGTTCTCGGAAAGCTCATTCAAACTGAACTGAAGAAATTCAATTCTTAAAGGATAACAACATAATCATCCCACAACAATTCCGATTCCGCGAAGAACACAGCACCACCCACCAGGTGACCAGACTAGTCGAGCACATATGTCAGGCCAGAAACATTAGACACAGTACTGGAGCAGTCCTGCTTGACATTGGAAAAGCATTCGGATAACGCCTTATCTACAAGCTCCACCAGTACAACTGCCCCATCCACATTATTGCTTCTTTTCTCCGCAACAGAGCATTCTATGTCCATGTACCAGGAGCGGCAAGTAACACTAGATCCATAGAGGCTGGAGTCCCGCAAGGCTCAGTGCTGGGGCCCATTCTCTACTCAATATACACAAACAAACAGCTGGGAGGACACTTGTCACTATTTGCAGACGACACTGCAGTCTACCGCAGCAGTTCTAACCTGCAATATAGAGTCACAAAAATAGAGCAACACCTACAATCCATCCAGAAATGGGCTAACCAAAAAAACAATAAACGCGGAGAAAACCCAAGCAATACAATACGATTCACATTCAAAAAGAATACCTCCTAACCTGCATATACGCCTCAGAAATAACAATCTTCCATGGTCAGGCACAATAAAGTATCTAGGCATCAAGCTGGACAAGAGGTTGACATTTAGAGACCATGTTACACACGTTTGTAACAAGGCTGCAGCAGCAATATTCAGACTGTACCCAATCATCAAAGGAAACAGAATAAATATGCGCGCCAAAAAGAAAATCTTCAAAACCGTCATAGGAACCAGCCATCACTTACGGCTCTGAAAAATCTCGTCAATGGCCGCAGACACCAAACATAACAAGAGTAAAAAAGGGTGCAGAACAAATACTTCAGAATTACTGCTGATGCCGGCCGGTACCAGACAAACCGAGACATATACACAAACCATAACATACTCAATCAAAATCCCGGAAATCATCCAAAGAAAAATCCATAAAGTTTTTTTTTTTTTTTTTTTTTGTTTTTTTTCCACCAAACCACGGATTCGAACCACCCACTCATCAGAAATCTGGGACCAAAATCCACCCGACCCAAGAACGACATTTCCCATCACGACAAAACACCACAAACTACAACATACCATGATAAACAAAAATAAAATACAAACACCATAACACTCACTCAAACAAACAAACATCTACACACACCCAAGAGACCCTATCATCCCATCATTTTGTTACCCAACATAATCAGACAGAAGGCAGGGATCAAGGACAGATCCGGTCCTTCGAGTACAGGGGGTAAAAAATACCCATCAGACCAGCTCTCTCTCTCTCTCTCCTCCTCGCTTCTCCGTGCCGACGCTGCCCCGCACACGCGTTCGCGTTCGCGTTCGCGCTCGCGTTCGGCCGACACCACACGACAGGTCTTTGGGGCCCCGCCACTGCGCACACGCACGCCTCCTCCTCTTCCTTAGTTCTTTTTCGCTTTTCTTTTCTCCCCCGCCCCCCGCTCTCACCGCCACATCATCCCGCAACCCTTGGGGCATGTTTCCCAACATCAACGCGCCCCAATTCCACTCTCTGCCCGTGCCGCACTCTCCACTTTGCTTCTCCCCGTCCCCTACACACACGACTACCGAAACCCCGGTTGACACACCTTCTCGTAGGACAGGGGTGCGTGCGTGCGTGCGTGCGTTGTCTTGACGGTGACAGCAACAGCAACGGATCCGTCCATCCCATTCCCCCCCACTCGGTAAAGAACCATGTTCAACCCACACTACACAACAAGGGGGGCACACACGAACGCGAAAGAAAGGGCAGGGCAGGGGCAACTATCTCGTACACATTCTTCCTCAGAACCCACATATCGCATCAACGAACGGCAGGCCAATTGCGGACTCAGCCGTGTCAGGCAAATCCAACCCAACCAACACCTCCCACGGAAACCCTGACACTGATCCAGCAGTACGTCCACATACATCGCCACACCAAATACGGGTGACGAGTGAGCAACAAATGGAACAATACACAACAAGGGCTGACCTAATAAAAACTGCACGTCACGTCATACCTTCCAGACAGACGCAGTTCCGACGGGACGGCGGAACCGTATACGTACCTTTCAGCCACAACAACCGACCGACTGGACACGCCCGCGTCTCCAGCCAGCCAACCACCAGGGCCACACAGCCCGCAAGTTTCAGCGTCAACACTTCTTAACGTACGTTGCAAACTTTTCAAAACATTGCCACACACACACACACACACACACACACACACACCACGAAAAGCGTCAACCTCTCTCACACTGGATACACTCAACACTTTTTGTCGGCGGAGCTTGAGGGCCAACGGTTGACACACCCCCACCGGCCACACAGGTTTCCCTTTGAAAATTGCAGTGACGGAGGAGACGCGGCATTACGAGAGGGTTGTTTCCGAGAGCGCGAGCTGGACGGAGCTGCGGCGCCGCCGCCGCCGCCGCCGCCGCCGCCGAGGGGTAATGAACGCACGCGATGCCGCATGACAGCCCATCACCCAAAGTTTCACCCACAACTGCACAGGTCGCACCCCCTTTTCGCGCCATACTAGTGTCGATCGTCAATTACAGCTGACGGTGTTCGCATTTGCCACTTGACGAGAGGGGGGGGGGGGGGGGGAAAAGAAAACAAACATCTGACACGCCATGTGTTTCTCTCTCTCTCTGTTACATCTAGGTCATTCGGCAGCCACTGTAAAAAAAAAAAAAAAAAAAAAAAAAAAAAAAAATATTTTTACGACATGGTTGGGTAAGTGATTTAAAGACAACAATTGTGGGTCACACACCATAGACCATTTCGATAGTGTTCTTGTTCTTCTCTTTTTCCTTTTTTTATCGCTCAATTGAAATCAAACCTGGGGATGATGCAATGCTGCGATATGGCACAACCGTCGTCCATTGTACACAACTCGGGAACAAAAAGAAACCAATTCAGGGAACGTTCGTTCCTTCACAACGTTTCTTTCAACGCACTTGGTCTTTACCATCCTGTATATTCAACACACATTTCCTTTCATCAAACTAGGGCATTTCCATAACAGTATTTGCAATACTGCTTCTTCGACGTCATTTCACCATCTTAACTAGAGACAAACAAACAAGAAAATAGCAAAACAGCCTTGAGAACCCCGTCCACCAAATTTCAGTTAGCACGGCATCCAAGATTCTTTTCCGGGGAGTGCAGTGCAGCTGACGCTGCTCAGACCATATACCGTCGCCAGTCTCACTCAACTCTTGCGCATTCCATTCTACGCTACGTGACTATGCAAAAATGAATGAATCAAACCCGCCCAGAGAGCGTCTTGTGCGAGGGGACACACGATATAGAGAACAACAAAACACACAGGGGACACCACCACAGTTGGAGAGAACGTTTCCACCACGGCAGCCGCGCCGTTACGCGCTTTTTTTTTTTCCTCCCCCCCACTGCACACCTCCGACACCACGGGAACGTTCACCGTCCCGTTGCCCTACACTGGCGTTTCTTTTCAACCCCCCACCCTATTCCTCGCTCCCCGGACATTCGACCGATCACAAAGTGCAACCTCTCGTTACCGTCGGGTGCCCCTCTTCATCCCCGGGGCGCCAACAACAAAACAAAAACACCACCGACGCCGTCGTCTCGCGTCACCTCACTCAACTGAGCGGAAAATACACGTACATCCAGAATGACGACACCGCCTCCAGACGTCAGACGTCAGGTCGAAAGAGGGCACCGTACGTCGTGGCGCGTGGTCTCCTAACTCACCTCGCGCGTACAAATACAATGCAATGCGTGTCTCCTCACGTTCACACACACCTCCACGCTCCACTTTTACGTCGCCCAACCAACCAACTACTAACTTAACCCACCCGCTCGGCGTAGAAGCAGCTGTAGGCGGCAACGTGTTTCTCACCCTCGCCACCAACGGTGTGACATCCGACAATCGCGGTTTGCTTTCCGTTCCACACCTCCGGCCATACCATACAAAGGGGAC
>NW_026062999.1:0-28905 GCF_023897955.1 Schistocerca gregaria | reverse complement strand
AATGCTTGCTTCAGACTAAACTACTTGGAAACAGGCCCGAGTCATCACATTACCAAAGCCAAACAAGGACTTATTATTTCCGCAAAACTATAGGCCAACTTCCTTGGAAAGGTTCTCGGAAAGCTCATTCAAACTGAACTGAAGAAATTCAATTCTTAAAGGATAACAACATAATCATCCCACAACAATTCCGATTCCGCGAAGAACACAGCACCACCCACCAGGTGACCAGACTAGTCGAGCACATATGTCAGGCCAGAAACATTAGACACAGTACTGGAGCAGTCCTGCTTGACATTGGAAAAGCATTCGGATAACGCCTTATCTACAAGCTCCACCAGTACAACTGCCCCATCCACATTATTGCTTCTTTTCTCCGCAACAGAGCATTCTATGTCCATGTACCAGGAGCGGCAAGTAACACTAGATCCATAGAGGCTGGAGTCCCGCAAGGCTCAGTGCTGGGGCCCATTCTCTACTCAATATACACAAACAAACAGCTGGGAGGACACTTGTCACTATTTGCAGACGACACTGCAGTCTACCGCAGCAGTTCTAACCTGCAATATAGAGTCACAAAAATAGAGCAACACCTACAATCCATCCAGAAATGGGCTAACCAAAAAAACAATAAACGCGGAGAAAACCCAAGCAATACAATACGATTCACATTCAAAAAGAATACCTCCTAACCTGCATATACGCCTCAGAAATAACAATCTTCCATGGTCAGGCACAATAAAGTATCTAGGCATCAAGCTGGACAAGAGGTTGACATTTAGAGACCATGTTACACACGTTTGTAACAAGGCTGCAGCAGCAATATTCAGACTGTACCCAATCATCAAAGGAAACAGAATAAATATGCGCGCCAAAAAGAAAATCTTCAAAACCGTCATAGGAACCAGCCATCACTTACGGCTCTGAAAAATCTCGTCAATGGCCGCAGACACCAAACATAACAAGAGTAAAAAAGGGTGCAGAACAAATACTTCAGAATTACTGCTGATGCCGGCCGGTACCAGACAAACCGAGACATATACACAAACCATAACATACTCAATCAAAATCCCGGAAATCATCCAAAGAAAAATCCATAAAGTTTTTTTTTTTTTTTTTTTTTGTTTTTTTTCCACCAAACCACGGATTCGAACCACCCACTCATCAGAAATCTGGGACCAAAATCCACCCGACCCAAGAACGACATTTCCCATCACGACAAAACACCACAAACTACAACATACCATGATAAACAAAAATAAAATACAAACACCATAACACTCACTCAAACAAACAAACATCTACACACACCCAAGAGACCCTATCATCCCATCATTTTGTTACCCAACATAATCAGACAGAAGGCAGGGATCAAGGACAGATCCGGTCCTTCGAGTACAGGGGGTAAAAAATACCCATCAGACCAGCTCTCTCTCTCTCTCTCCTCCTCGCTTCTCCGTGCCGACGCTGCCCCGCACACGCGTTCGCGTTCGCGTTCGCGCTCGCGTTCGGCCGACACCACACGACAGGTCTTTGGGGCCCCGCCACTGCGCACACGCACGCCTCCTCCTCTTCCTTAGTTCTTTTTCGCTTTTCTTTTCTCCCCCGCCCCCCGCTCTCACCGCCACATCATCCCGCAACCCTTGGGGCATGTTTCCCAACATCAACGCGCCCCAATTCCACTCTCTGCCCGTGCCGCACTCTCCACTTTGCTTCTCCCCGTCCCCTACACACACGACTACCGAAACCCCGGTTGACACACCTTCTCGTAGGACAGGGGTGCGTGCGTGCGTGCGTGCGTTGTCTTGACGGTGACAGCAACAGCAACGGATCCGTCCATCCCATTCCCCCCCACTCGGTAAAGAACCATGTTCAACCCACACTACACAACAAGGGGGGCACACACGAACGCGAAAGAAAGGGCAGGGCAGGGGCAACTATCTCGTACACATTCTTCCTCAGAACCCACATATCGCATCAACGAACGGCAGGCCAATTGCGGACTCAGCCGTGTCAGGCAAATCCAACCCAACCAACACCTCCCACGGAAACCCTGACACTGATCCAGCAGTACGTCCACATACATCGCCACACCAAATACGGGTGACGAGTGAGCAACAAATGGAACAATACACAACAAGGGCTGACCTAATAAAAACTGCACGTCACGTCATACCTTCCAGACAGACGCAGTTCCGACGGGACGGCGGAACCGTATACGTACCTTTCAGCCACAACAACCGACCGACTGGACACGCCCGCGTCTCCAGCCAGCCAACCACCAGGGCCACACAGCCCGCAAGTTTCAGCGTCAACACTTCTTAACGTACGTTGCAAACTTTTCAAAACATTGCCACACACACACACACACACACACACACACACACCACGAAAAGCGTCAACCTCTCTCACACTGGATACACTCAACACTTTTTGTCGGCGGAGCTTGAGGGCCAACGGTTGACACACCCCCACCGGCCACACAGGTTTCCCTTTGAAAATTGCAGTGACGGAGGAGACGCGGCATTACGAGAGGGTTGTTTCCGAGAGCGCGAGCTGGACGGAGCTGCGGCGCCGCCGCCGCCGCCGCCGCCGCCGCCGAGGGGTAATGAACGCACGCGATGCCGCATGACAGCCCATCACCCAAAGTTTCACCCACAACTGCACAGGTCGCACCCCCTTTTCGCGCCATACTAGTGTCGATCGTCAATTACAGCTGACGGTGTTCGCATTTGCCACTTGACGAGAGGGGGGGGGGGGGGGGGAAAAGAAAACAAACATCTGACACGCCATGTGTTTCTCTCTCTCTCTGTTACATCTAGGTCATTCGGCAGCCACTGTAAAAAAAAAAAAAAAAAAAAAAAAAAAAAAAAAAAATATTTTTACGACATGGTTGGGTAAGTGATTTAAAGACAACAATTGTGGGTCACACACCATAGACCATTTCGATAGTGTTCTTGTTCTTCTCTTTTTCCTTTTTTTATCGCTCAATTGAAATCAAACCTGGGGATGATGCAATGCTGCGATATGGCACAACCGTCGTCCATTGTACACAACTCGGGAACAAAAAGAAACCAATTCAGGGAACGTTCGTTCCTTCACAACGTTTCTTTCAACGCACTTGGTCTTTACCATCCTGTATATTCAACACACATTTCCTTTCATCAAACTAGGGCATTTCCATAACAGTATTTGCAATACTGCTTCTTCGACGTCATTTCACCATCTTAACTAGAGACAAACAAACAAGAAAATAGCAAAACAGCCTTGAGAACCCCGTCCACCAAATTTCAGTTAGCACGGCATCCAAGATTCTTTTCCGGGGAGTGCAGTGCAGCTGACGCTGCTCAGACCATATACCGTCGCCAGTCTCACTCAACTCTTGCGCATTCCATTCTACGCTACGTGACTATGCAAAAATGAATGAATCAAACCCGCCCAGAGAGCGTCTTGTGCGAGGGGACACACGATATAGAGAACAACAAAACACACAGGGGACACCACCACAGTTGGAGAGAACGTTTCCACCACGGCAGCCGCGCCGTTACGCGCTTTTTTTTTTTCCTCCCCCCCACTGCACACCTCCGACACCACGGGAACGTTCACCGTCCCGTTGCCCTACACTGGCGTTTCTTTTCAACCCCCCACCCTATTCCTCGCTCCCCGGACATTCGACCGATCACAAAGTGCAACCTCTCGTTACCGTCGGGTGCCCCTCTTCATCCCCGGGGCGCCAACAACAAAACAAAAACACCACCGACGCCGTCGTCTCGCGTCACCTCACTCAACTGAGCGGAAAATACACGTACATCCAGAATGACGACACCGCCTCCAGACGTCAGACGTCAGGTCGAAAGAGGGCACCGTACGTCGTGGCGCGTGGTCTCCTAACTCACCTCGCGCGTACAAATACAATGCAATGCGTGTCTCCTCACGTTCACACACACCTCCACGCTCCACTTTTACGTCGCCCAACCAACCAACTACTAACTTAACCCACCCGCTCGGCGTAGAAGCAGCTGTAGGCGGCAACGTGTTTCTCACCCTCGCCACCAACGGTGTGACATCCGACAATCGCGGTTTGCTTTCCGTTCCACACCTCCGGCCATACCATACAAAGGGGACAAAAAAAAAAAAAAAAATATATATATCAAACAAGCCAACTCCAGCGATCCGCCCCCCTAACACCAACACGTCTCGAAACACCCACGCCCACGACCCGGCTGTGGCCTAAAGTGCGTATCCCAACGTCACACCAAAACCAAAGGCGCCGGCGCCGCACCACACCACACCACAAGCTACAGCTACAGCTGTGCCGCCCGTCCACCCGCTCACAACAACAACAACAACAACAACAACAATTCCGCCCTTCCCGCAAAGGCATTTTGGTGGCCCTGAAAAGGGCCGTTTTTTCTTTTCTTCGCCGCGCCGCGGACGAGCCTCCTATTTCCAAGAGCCACCTCCTTACTTGGAGCTCGTGTACTTGGTCACCGCCTTCGTGCCCTCGCTCACCGCGTGCTTGGCCAGCTCGCCAGGCAGCAAGAGCCGCACAGCGGTCTGGATCTCGCGGGACGTGATGGTCGAGCGCTTGTTGTAGTGCGCCAGGCGAGAAGCCTCGGCCGCAATGCGCTCGAAAATGTCGTTCACGAAGCTGTTCATGATGCTCATCGCCTTCGAAGAGATGCCCGTGTCAGGGTGCACCTGCTTCAGCACCTTGTAGATGTAGATGGCATAGCTCTCCTTCCTCTTGCGCTTCTTCTTCTTGTCGCCCTTCGAAATGTTCTTCTGCGCCTTGCCAGCCTTCTTGGCGGCTTTCCCGCTAGTCTTGGGCGGCATCACGAACAAGGCAGGCAGGCAGGCAGGCAGGCAGGCAGGCAGGCACGCGCAGTCAGTCAGTCAGTCAGGCGCTCCGCTCCAGTCAGCGTCTCCCCACACAGTGGCACCCGCCGCACGCCGCCGCCGCACCTTTACCAGCTCGCCCTGCTGCGGCCGCCGACCAATGGGGCGCGCGCGCAACCGGCCGCCGCACCCGAGCCCATAAAGGACCCCCACCCCGCCGGCGCCGGCACGCACTCCGCTGCTCGACTCGCTGCGGCTCGCACCGTTTGGGGCGTTGTGCTTTTTCTTTCTCGCTTCTTTCCAAACTAGCCCATCGCCATGTCCGGACGCGGAAAGGGAGGCAAAGTCAAGGGCAAGTCAAAGTCCCGCTCAAGCAGGGCTGGGCTCCAGTTCCCGGTCGGCAGAATCCACCGCCTCCTGCGCAAGGGAAACTACGCCGAGCGCGTCGGCGCCGGGGCGCCCGTCTACCTCGCCGCCGTCATGGAGTACCTCGCGGCTGAGGTGCTCGAGCTGGCCGGAAACGCGGCCCGCGACAACAAGAAGACGCGCATCATCCCGCGCCACCTGCAGCTCGCCATACGCAACGACGAGGAGCTCAACAAGCTCTTGTCGGGCGTCACCATCGCACAGGGAGGTGTCCTGCCCAACATCCAGGCCGTCCTGCTGCCAAAGAAGACCGAGAAGAAGGCCTAAAAGAGAGACAGCGCAATCGGCAACCGCCGCGTGCTCCCTTGGCACGCAGCGCGCCATTTGCCGCCTCGGCTCAAAAAACAAAACACAATCGGCCCTTTTCAGGGCCACCACACAAACCTACGTCCAAAGCAGAATTCCAGTCGTTCGTCGCACCACTTTTCTCTCTCTCTCTCTCTCTCTCTCTCTCTCTCTCTCTCTCTCTGTGTACGGTTTTTTTTTCCTTCTTACACACACAGGCGCCGCCATCTTGTACACACGTACTTGGCCACCTCCTCCACTCAACTCCACGCACGCACAGTCTCGCGACCATTAACCAGCACACGTGGCGCACAACAACACACCTCAAAAATAACCCCTCGGCGCTCAGCCGCGCCGCAACACACAGCCCATCCACCGACAAGAAGCATACAAGCAAAGAGGGAGGGGAAGGAAGGAAGGAAGGAAGGAGCTCACACAACGCAAGGGCACGCTTCCTTCCCTCCCAACCGCACCGCACACCACGTCAAAAAAAACTCCAAACAAAACTAAAAGGCCAAGTAGACTAAAAAGGAAAAGAAAAACCAGCAACACAGACTCTTTCGCACTTTTCAACTTCCGAACACTGTGGTGGCCCTGAAAAGGGCCGTTTTTCAATCTATCTCTCTTTCCTTCCTTCGGTCTCACACCGCCTAACCGCCGAAACCGTACAGGGTGCGCCCCTGCCTCTTCAGGGCGTACACCACGTCCATGGCCGTCACAGTCTTGCGCTTGGCGTGCTCAGTGTACGTCACCGCGTCGCGGATCACGTTCTCCAGGAACACCTTCAGCACTCCGCGCGTCTCCTCGTAGATCAGACCAGAGATGCGCTTCACGCCGCCCCTGCGCGCCAGGCGGCGGATCGCGGGCTTCGTGATGCCCTGGATGTTGTCGCGCAACACCTTGCGGTGCCGCTTGGCGCCACCCTTGCCGAGCCCCTTTCCTCCCTTGCCGCGGCCTGTCATTCTTCTTCTTCAAGCGTCTCAACCACAATAATATAAAAAACAGAAAGCAAGGCAAGCTCCTCACCCGGCGCTAGCGAGTCGGCTACGGTTGTGGCGCCCAGCGCGCGCGCCGCCCCCCTATATAGACTCTGGGGCCCCGCGGCCCGCCCTCCCCTCCCCCCACCACCGCGCACCGAGGGCATATAAGCGCAGCACCCGGGGCGCGCGGGCCCGTTGTCAAGGCAGCACCGGACGCCGTCGCGCACGCATATCCTCCACGCCGCATCCGCATCCGCAGTAGCCATGGCCCGGACAAAGCAAACGGCCCGCAAGTCCACCGGCGGAAAGGCGCCGCGCAAACAGCTCGCCACCAAGGCGGCGAGGAAGAGCGCGCCCGCCACCGGCGGCGTCAAGAAGCCCCACCGCTACAGGCCGGGCACCGTCGCCCTGCGAGAAATCAGGCGCTACCAGAAGAGCACAGAGCTGCTCATCCGCAAGCTGCCATTCCAGCGCCTAGTGCGCGAGATCGCCCAGGACTTCAAGACCGACCTGCGCTTCCAGAGCTCCGCAGTCATGGCCCTGCAGGAGGCCAGCGAGGCCTACCTCGTCGGCCTCTTCGAAGACACCAACCTGTGCGCAATCCACGCCAAGCGAGTCACCATCATGCCCAAGGACATCCAGCTCGCGCGCCGCATCCGCGGCGAGCGCGCCTAAACCCGCACACCGCCAAACAAACAAAACGGCCCTTTTCAGGGCCACTAACGTCTCTCCGTCGCGAGCAAAACTTTGTCGGTCGCAACGACTAGTTCCCCACTCACTCTCCAGTCCAGTCGTCCCACCCCCGGCCCGGCCCGGCGCCGCCGTTTCCAAAAAAAAGAAAAAAGCACCGCACCGGCCGAACCAAGTCGCAAGCGTCAATAGCGCCACCCACACAGGCCACGGCACAAAACGTGACGCCCGGAAAGCAAAGCAAAGCAAAAAAGACTATTCCAAAACCACCACCAAGACAAACAAACAAACAAACGCGGCGCAAAATAAATAGGTAAAAAATAATAAAAGTAAAATACACTTTGTGTAACACCAACCGCGGCGCCGCCGCCCACGCCCGCCAACGACCCCACAATCCAACCACCATCCACACATGAAACAAACAAACGCCAGCAAGCAAGACAGACAGACAGACAACAAGGCAACCGACCGACCACGACACGACACGACAATCAACACCTTCCCGACGTGCTTTGATGGCCCTGAGAAGGGCCGTTTTTGTTTTTGTCCGGGACCGCGCGACAGCCTCTGGTTGCGCGCCGGCCTCCAGGCGACGGTGTCAACCGCCAACCCTTCCCTGCCCTTTTTACTTCTTCTTCTTGGGCGAAGCCTTCGCCTTAGACGGCGTCGCCGTCGCCTTCTTCGGGCGCGGCGCCTTCGGCTTCTTCGTCGGAACCTTGGCGGCCTTCTTCGCCTTCGACGGCGACTTGGCCTTGGCCGGCTTGGCCGCAGCCGCCTTCTTCGCACCCGCGGGAGCGGCCGACGCCGCAGACGCCTTCTTGGCGGCGCCCGCCTTCCGACCGGTCGCCGCCTTCACGCCGCCAGCCTTCTTTGCGCCGGCCGCACGGGCCCCCTTCTTCTCCTTGCTGGCCGGAGCGGCGCGCTTCTTCTTCGCACCACCGCCGCCACCACGAGCCTTGCCGCCCTCGGCCGCCCCGCCGCCGGCGCCGGCAAGCTTGAAAGAGCCCGACGCGCCCTTCCCCTTCGTCTGCACCAGCTCGCCAGCCACGACGGCCGACTTGAGGTACTTCTTGATAAAGGGCGCCAGCTTCTCCGCGTCCAGCTTGTAGTGCGCGGCAATGTACTTCTTGATCGCCTGCAGCGACGACCCGCCGCGCTCCTTCAGACTCTTGATGGCGGCCGTCACCATCTCAGAGGTGCGCGGGTGCGCAGGCTTGGCGCGCGGCTTCTTCGCAGACGACGCAGACTTGGCCTTCTTCGTAGTGCCGGTGGCGGCGGGTGCCGCGGCAGTCTCGTTCGTAGCCGCCTGGTCTGCCATCTTTTGCCTGTTCTCTTTTCTTTTTTCCCCTTGCTTTCGCTTCCTTCTCTCCTTCGACGACGCACAACAGCGAGGGGCGCGCAGCAGAGAATAGCCGCGCACGCGCCTGGCCCAGCCAGTGTCGCGGGCGGGCGCGGACGGCCGAGAGAGCGGCCGCCACTCGGCGCGCCGCCGCGCCGCCGCGCCGCGCCTCCCGCGCTTGCTACCGCCCAACGTCCGACAGCCTGCGCGGAGCAGCCCCCAACCTGCGCCGCAACCACCCGCGCCATTCAAACCACCGAGGATGGGGCTACACACACCGACACCACGGTCGCCAACCAGTCGCCGCGGCGGCGCCGCAAACCACGGCCAAACTGCAGCCACCGCGCGCCACAGCCTGGGTCGGCCCGCCGAGAATCGCCGCCCCCGCCCAAATGCCGCCCCCACAGCCCCAGCCGACGACCCGCCACAATGGCCAAACCTTCGTCAAAACTCCCACACCGTCGCCGCGGCAGCCCGGCCACCGCGGCCGGCGCCACAGCCACACGAGCCGAGTCGTGCGGCGATGACGGCCGTGCACAAACGCACCTCCGCCGCCCCATCGCCTTCCGCCGTTTTCCCGATCGGCCCGCAGCCGTCGGGCCACGGCCGCGGGCCGTCCTCCTCCTCTCGCCTCGCCCGCCAACACCCACAGCCCTTCCAACACATTTTTTTTTTCTTTTTTCTTTTTTTTTTTCTACTTTTTTACGATCGCCGCCTGCGCAACATGGCACCGGCCGACGGAGCGCCAACCCCCCCGCCACAGGCGAAAACAAGACAACGATAAACAAACAAACAAAATAAATTACCAGCCAGCCCCAACTACAGACACACCGAATCTGCCCTCACAGCCGACCTTACACGCCTCAACGTCAAAACAAAGGTGGTTTCTTTCTTTCAACGGTTACCTTACCTTAGGTTACGTCAGGTTAGGCTAAGAAGGCGTCAGGGTTAGGTTAAGCGTTGACGTGACGTCACGTCTTAACGTAGGCGTTAAGCTAAGGTTGCGGTCACGTACGTTAGGTTAAGGCGACTTGGGGGTTGGCCTAAGGGCTTACGTTAGGTTACGTTAGTTTAGGTGGCTGCGTTAACGGCTTAAAGAAGTTTAGGAGGTTAAGGCGTCGAGGCGGCCGCACCCCCTTAGCTGCTGCGGCTCGGCCACGCCACGCCACGCCACGCCACGCTTTGGGGTTTCATAAGGTCGCGCGGCGGGTCGTCGGCACGCCGCAAAGGACAAAACTGCAAGACGACGTCGAAAAACAAACAACAGGTAAAAAATAAATAAGTAAAAATAAACGACGCCGACAGGCGGGGATCAGCAGAACGAGCAGATTCCGGAGAGCGAACGAGACACACACGCACGCACGCACACACACACACACACACACAAACCCCCCCGAGCCGAGAGAGCACAGCACCACCACGTGTCGGCCTCCGCTCACCCGACTCTGGCTGGGCTGGGCTGGGCTGGGCTGGGCTGGGCTGGCGGCCGGGCCGGATGCACGTGCACGTACACGTACGGCTACAGCCACTACCCGTACACAGCCGCTCTTCACGCAACACCAGCCAAATGGCGCGCCCGCGGCTCGTCGCGGTCGCAACGCCACGCCGGCACACTTTCGGCACCACCGTCTTCGCGCGCACCGCAAACAAAAACGCAGCCGACACACACAGAAAAAAAAAAAAAACAACACAGAGCGCGAGAGACGGGCGGCGGCGCACCTTTCGCCAGCCGGCAGGCAATCGACTCGCCCAGTACGACAAACGTGCACGCCACCCCACCCACCAACCAACCAGTCGTCGTCGTCGTCGTCGTCCCGAAATCAAACAAACTCTCAAAAGGCACAGCCCCTGCTGCCAACGGACGCAGGCGCCACGCAGCTCCCTTCCCGCCACACTCGATTCGCAGCGCAACTCACCCGGCACACCGTCAAACGACGGGCTGGGCTCGCCGCATCGCCGCAACCTACACACCTTCCCCGCCACGACGCACAGCCCCACCAGACGCCCGTGCCGCAACGACACTACCGCACTACTCCTCTCGCCCTTGCCATACACGACACAACACGCCAAAAAATGAAAATCCAAATACAAACAAAAACACCGCCCCCACGACCCAAACACATGCACGGCGCGCCAACACACGCGAGGCAAGGCACGCAGCAAACGGCGTCCCCTCCGCGTCGCGCCATCAACCTACACACACAAGGCAACACCAACAACAAACAGCCAGCCAGCCAGCCAGCCAGCCAGCCCCACTCTCACGCCGCAAAAACAGAAAACACACCGAAACCGCCAAACGCCGCACATTCGCGCTTCGCACTCACCACACACCTCTCGGCATCCGTTTCGCACACAACGACGCGACGCACAATACATCATCACGGGCTACGCACGCACACCGCGACCCACTTTTTTACGACGCCCTCGCCAGAGCACACGTGCCCACGCCCACACACAGTCGACACAACGACGCAGCGCGCAGCAGACGCGGCCGCAACACATACCTCCCCGACGACGCGCCAACACCGCCAGCCACTGCTCACTCGCCCAAGCAACCCGTGCACACAACTGCCACACGCGTCCACCACGCCGCCGCCAACCACCCGCCCGCCAGGGGGCGCTCACGTCCGCGACAACAGCGCGGCACCGCCGGACCGGGCCGAACCGAGCCGAGCCGCCGCCTCCTCTCCACTCGGCACGCCACGTCCTGCTTGCAAAACACATGGCTCGTCCCTCTGTACACACAACGCGCCTGCCTGCGGTCGCCGCCGGCATCTATCTACCTGCGCATCGGAGCCAGGCCGGCAAGCCCACACTTAAATAATGCACTTCACCAGCCAAACAAACCCACTCTTCCTTTCTTTGCACAGCGCATGCAACAGCAGCCCCAGGAGCCGGGCCCGCCGCCAGCGTCTCCTCCTCCTCTGGGCACAGCCAGCCAGCCGTTCCCACCGCCCCGCCCCTGCTCTGCAGAACAAGAAAAAACGAAAAAGTACCAACACACGCACCCAAAGCGTAAGCCAGACAAGACCAGCCTCTCCAAGGCCACACACACGCAAAAAAACAAAAAAAAACAAAAACACTACAACAAAATAAAATAAAATGAAAAAGAAAAAGCAAGCTGTCGCCTCGCCCCCGCCCGTCCCCCCACCCCACCACATTCGCCCCCTCCGCTTGTTTTCCTTTCTACAATTTCCCTCTTTTCCACCCAATATCCCGCCGCGGTTTACGGGCACCGGCCGATTTTGCGCCCGCCCACATGTGTGCCTACTCCCCACCACCATTCCCTCCGCAGCCCGCAGCCCGCAGCCCGCAGCCCGCAGCCCGCTTTTCCCCCCTCCCTGCCCACACCACACCACACCACACCACACCACACCACACCACACCACACCACACCGACGGTGCTGACGTCGACACGCACCCAAGACAGGGGCCACGACCGTCTTTTTTCCTGGGCCCATCCCCGCACCGCACCTCCTTCCAATCATCAACGCTGTGGCGCCTGTGTCCGCGCGAGACGCGTGCGCGCCGCCTCTCTCAACATCCGTCCGCCGGCCGGCCCGTTTTTCGGCCCCCAGGCCATCCGTCAACCACCACTGCCCCTGCCCGCCCCGCACCACACCACACACCGCTGCTTGCCCCGGCCGTTGCCACCAAAGGCGCCAACCGCAGCCCGCGCGCGCCAGAAAGAGATGGCAAAACTACAGGGACCCAGCCGACCGACGAAAATCAGAGCAATTGGCCGGGAGGATCAAAAAGAGAGCTCCGAAAACCACCGTAGCGAGGCGTGGGAGGAAACGTTACGAGAAGCAGGAAGGGACCAGGAAAAATTCTGGAAATTTCTTAAAACTCGTAAACTAGACACGAAACATCTACATCTACATGGGGAAGGAACGACCCCACAGACCGAGCTGAAGCACTGGCGGATTCACTAGAAAGGCAATTCCAAGCACCAGAAGCGGTAGATGACGAAACTGATGACCACCAGGAAATGGTACTCAGAAGGGTAAAACCGCATCCTAAGTGCCCCGATCAGAACATCTTTCACAATCCAATAAACGCAGAAACCCCGTATCTTATCACATCACAAACATACACACATCCTAAGAAGGCATCAGGCCCAGATTCCATCAAACCGCAACTACTACATCACCTACCTCCAGCAACTATCAATTATCTATCTAACATCAATATATAATGCTTGCTTCAGACTAAACTACTTGGAAACAGGCCCGAGTCATCACATTACCAAAGCCAAACAAGGACTTATTATTTCCGCAAAACTATAGGCCAACTTCCTTGGAAAGGTTCTCGGAAAGCTCATTCAAACTGAACTGAAGAAATTCAATTCTTAAAGGATAACAACATAATCATCCCACAACAATTCCGATTCCGCGAAGAACACAGCACCACCCACCAGGTGACCAGACTAGTCGAGCACATATGTCAGGCCAGAAACATTAGACACAGTACTGGAGCAGTCCTGCTTGACATTGGAAAAGCATTCGGATAACGCCTTATCTACAAGCTCCACCAGTACAACTGCCCCATCCACATTATTGCTTCTTTTCTCCGCAACAGAGCATTCTATGTCCATGTACCAGGAGCGGCAAGTAACACTAGATCCATAGAGGCTGGAGTCCCGCAAGGCTCAGTGCTGGGGCCCATTCTCTACTCAATATACACAAACAAACAGCTGGGAGGACACTTGTCACTATTTGCAGACGACACTGCAGTCTACCGCAGCAGTTCTAACCTGCAATATAGAGTCACAAAAATAGAGCAACACCTACAATCCATCCAGAAATGGGCTAACCAAAAAAACAATAAACGCGGAGAAAACCCAAGCAATACAATACGATTCACATTCAAAAAGAATACCTCCTAACCTGCATATACGCCTCAGAAATAACAATCTTCCATGGTCAGGCACAATAAAGTATCTAGGCATCAAGCTGGACAAGAGGTTGACATTTAGAGACCATGTTACACACGTTTGTAACAAGGCTGCAGCAGCAATATTCAGACTGTACCCAATCATCAAAGGAAACAGAATAAATATGCGCGCCAAAAAGAAAATCTTCAAAACCGTCATAGGAACCAGCCATCACTTACGGCTCTGAAAAATCTCGTCAATGGCCGCAGACACCAAACATAACAAGAGTAAAAAAGGGTGCAGAACAAATACTTCAGAATTACTGCTGATGCCGGCCGGTACCAGACAAACCGAGACATATACACAAACCATAACATACTCAATCAAAATCCCGGAAATCATCCAAAGAAAAATCCATAAAGTTTTTTTTTTTTTTTTTTTTTGTTTTTTTTCCACCAAACCACGGATTCGAACCACCCACTCATCAGAAATCTGGGACCAAAATCCACCCGACCCAAGAACGACATTTCCCATCACGACAAAACACCACAAACTACAACATACCATGATAAACAAAAATAAAATACAAACACCATAACACTCACTCAAACAAACAAACATCTACACACACCCAAGAGACCCTATCATCCCATCATTTTGTTACCCAACATAATCAGACAGAAGGCAGGGATCAAGGACAGATCCGGTCCTTCGAGTACAGGGGGTAAAAAATACCCATCAGACCAGCTCTCTCTCTCTCTCTCCTCCTCGCTTCTCCGTGCCGACGCTGCCCCGCACACGCGTTCGCGTTCGCGTTCGCGCTCGCGTTCGGCCGACACCACACGACAGGTCTTTGGGGCCCCGCCACTGCGCACACGCACGCCTCCTCCTCTTCCTTAGTTCTTTTTCGCTTTTCTTTTCTCCCCCGCCCCCCGCTCTCACCGCCACATCATCCCGCAACCCTTGGGGCATGTTTCCCAACATCAACGCGCCCCAATTCCACTCTCTGCCCGTGCCGCACTCTCCACTTTGCTTCTCCCCGTCCCCTACACACACGACTACCGAAACCCCGGTTGACACACCTTCTCGTAGGACAGGGGTGCGTGCGTGCGTGCGTGCGTTGTCTTGACGGTGACAGCAACAGCAACGGATCCGTCCATCCCATTCCCCCCCACTCGGTAAAGAACCATGTTCAACCCACACTACACAACAAGGGGGGCACACACGAACGCGAAAGAAAGGGCAGGGCAGGGGCAACTATCTCGTACACATTCTTCCTCAGAACCCACATATCGCATCAACGAACGGCAGGCCAATTGCGGACTCAGCCGTGTCAGGCAAATCCAACCCAACCAACACCTCCCACGGAAACCCTGACACTGATCCAGCAGTACGTCCACATACATCGCCACACCAAATACGGGTGACGAGTGAGCAACAAATGGAACAATACACAACAAGGGCTGACCTAATAAAAACTGCACGTCACGTCATACCTTCCAGACAGACGCAGTTCCGACGGGACGGCGGAACCGTATACGTACCTTTCAGCCACAACAACCGACCGACTGGACACGCCCGCGTCTCCAGCCAGCCAACCACCAGGGCCACACAGCCCGCAAGTTTCAGCGTCAACACTTCTTAACGTACGTTGCAAACTTTTCAAAACATTGCCACACACACACACACACACACACACACACACACCACGAAAAGCGTCAACCTCTCTCACACTGGATACACTCAACACTTTTTGTCGGCGGAGCTTGAGGGCCAACGGTTGACACACCCCCACCGGCCACACAGGTTTCCCTTTGAAAATTGCAGTGACGGAGGAGACGCGGCATTACGAGAGGGTTGTTTCCGAGAGCGCGAGCTGGACGGAGCTGCGGCGCCGCCGCCGCCGCCGCCGCCGCCGCCGAGGGGTAATGAACGCACGCGATGCCGCATGACAGCCCATCACCCAAAGTTTCACCCACAACTGCACAGGTCGCACCCCCTTTTCGCGCCATACTAGTGTCGATCGTCAATTACAGCTGACGGTGTTCGCATTTGCCACTTGACGAGAGGGGGGGGGGGGGGGGGAAAAGAAAACAAACATCTGACACGCCATGTGTTTCTCTCTCTCTCTGTTACATCTAGGTCATTCGGCAGCCACTGTAAAAAAAAAAAAAAAAAAAAAAAAAAAAAAAAAAATATTTTTACGACATGGTTGGGTAAGTGATTTAAAGACAACAATTGTGGGTCACACACCATAGACCATTTCGATAGTGTTCTTGTTCTTCTCTTTTTCCTTTTTTTATCGCTCAATTGAAATCAAACCTGGGGATGATGCAATGCTGCGATATGGCACAACCGTCGTCCATTGTACACAACTCGGGAACAAAAAGAAACCAATTCAGGGAACGTTCGTTCCTTCACAACGTTTCTTTCAACGCACTTGGTCTTTACCATCCTGTATATTCAACACACATTTCCTTTCATCAAACTAGGGCATTTCCATAACAGTATTTGCAATACTGCTTCTTCGACGTCATTTCACCATCTTAACTAGAGACAAACAAACAAGAAAATAGCAAAACAGCCTTGAGAACCCCGTCCACCAAATTTCAGTTAGCACGGCATCCAAGATTCTTTTCCGGGGAGTGCAGTGCAGCTGACGCTGCTCAGACCATATACCGTCGCCAGTCTCACTCAACTCTTGCGCATTCCATTCTACGCTACGTGACTATGCAAAAATGAATGAATCAAACCCGCCCAGAGAGCGTCTTGTGCGAGGGGACACACGATATAGAGAACAACAAAACACACAGGGGACACCACCACAGTTGGAGAGAACGTTTCCACCACGGCAGCCGCGCCGTTACGCGCTTTTTTTTTTTCCTCCCCCCCACTGCACACCTCCGACACCACGGGAACGTTCACCGTCCCGTTGCCCTACACTGGCGTTTCTTTTCAACCCCCCACCCTATTCCTCGCTCCCCGGACATTCGACCGATCACAAAGTGCAACCTCTCGTTACCGTCGGGTGCCCCTCTTCATCCCCGGGGCGCCAACAACAAAACAAAAACACCACCGACGCCGTCGTCTCGCGTCACCTCACTCAACTGAGCGGAAAATACACGTACATCCAGAATGACGACACCGCCTCCAGACGTCAGACGTCAGGTCGAAAGAGGGCACCGTACGTCGTGGCGCGTGGTCTCCTAACTCACCTCGCGCGTACAAATACAATGCAATGCGTGTCTCCTCACGTTCACACACACCTCCACGCTCCACTTTTACGTCGCCCAACCAACCAACTACTAACTTAACCCACCCGCTCGGCGTAGAAGCAGCTGTAGGCGGCAACGTGTTTCTCACCCTCGCCACCAACGGTGTGACATCCGACAATCGCGGTTTGCTTTCCGTTCCACACCTCCGGCCATACCATACAAAGGGGACAAAAAAAAAAAAAAAAATATATATATCAAACAAGCCAACTCCAGCGATCCGCCCCCCTAACACCAACACGTCTCGAAACACCCACGCCCACGACCCGGCTGTGGCCTAAAGTGCGTATCCCAACGTCACACCAAAACCAAAGGCGCCGGCGCCGCACCACACCACACCACAAGCTACAGCTACAGCTGTGCCGCCCGTCCACCCGCTCACAACAACAACAACAACAACAACAACAATTCCGCCCTTCCCGCAAAGGCATTTTGGTGGCCCTGAAAAGGGCCGTTTTTTCTTTTCTTCGCCGCGCCGCGGACGAGCCTCCTATTTCCAAGAGCCACCTCCTTACTTGGAGCTCGTGTACTTGGTCACCGCCTTCGTGCCCTCGCTCACCGCGTGCTTGGCCAGCTCGCCAGGCAGCAAGAGCCGCACAGCGGTCTGGATCTCGCGGGACGTGATGGTCGAGCGCTTGTTGTAGTGCGCCAGGCGAGAAGCCTCGGCCGCAATGCGCTCGAAAATGTCGTTCACGAAGCTGTTCATGATGCTCATCGCCTTCGAAGAGATGCCCGTGTCAGGGTGCACCTGCTTCAGCACCTTGTAGATGTAGATGGCATAGCTCTCCTTCCTCTTGCGCTTCTTCTTCTTGTCGCCCTTCGAAATGTTCTTCTGCGCCTTGCCAGCCTTCTTGGCGGCTTTCCCGCTAGTCTTGGGCGGCATCACGAACAAACAGGCAGGCAGGCAGGCAGGCAGGCAGGCACGCGCAGTCAGTCAGTCAGTCAGGCGCTCCGCTCCAGTCAGCGTCTCCCCACACAGTGGCACCCGCCGCACGCCGCCGCCGCACCTTTACCAGCTCGCCCTGCTGCGGCCGCCGACCAATGGGGCGCGCGCGCAACCGGCCGCCGCACCCGAGCCCATAAAGGACCCCCACCCCGCCGGCGCCGGCACGCACTCCGCTGCTCGACTCGCTGCGGCTCGCACCGTTTGGGGCGTTGTGCTTTTTCTTTCTCGCTTCTTTCCAAACTAGCCCATCGCCATGTCCGGACGCGGAAAGGGAGGCAAAGTCAAGGGCAAGTCAAAGTCCCGCTCAAGCAGGGCTGGGCTCCAGTTCCCGGTCGGCAGAATCCACCGCCTCCTGCGCAAGGGAAACTACGCCGAGCGCGTCGGCGCCGGGGCGCCCGTCTACCTCGCCGCCGTCATGGAGTACCTCGCGGCTGAGGTGCTCGAGCTGGCCGGAAACGCGGCCCGCGACAACAAGAAGACGCGCATCATCCCGCGCCACCTGCAGCTCGCCATACGCAACGACGAGGAGCTCAACAAGCTCTTGTCGGGCGTCACCATCGCACAGGGAGGTGTCCTGCCCAACATCCAGGCCGTCCTGCTGCCAAAGAAGACCGAGAAGAAGGCCTAAAAGAGAGACAGCGCAATCGGCAACCGCCGCGTGCTCCCTTGGCACGCAGCGCGCCATTTGCCGCCTCGGCTCAAAAAACAAAACACAATCGGCCCTTTTCAGGGCCACCACACAAACCTACGTCCAAAGCAGAATTCCAGTCGTTCGTCGCACCACTTTTCTCTCTCTCTCTCTCTCTCTCTCTCTCTCTCTCTCTCTCTCTGTGTACGGTTTTTTTTTCCTTCTTACACACACAGGCGCCGCCATCTTGTACACACGTACTTGGCCACCTCCTCCACTCAACTCCACGCACGCACAGTCTCGCGACCATTAACCAGCACACGTGGCGCACAACAACACACCTCAAAAATAACCCCTCGGCGCTCAGCCGCGCCGCAACACACAGCCCATCCACCGACAAGAAGCATACAAGCAAAGAGGGAGGAAGGAAGGAAGGAAGGAAGGAGCTCACACAACGCAAGGGCACGCTTCCTTCCCTCCCAACCGCACCGCACACCACGTCAAAAAAAACTCCAAACAAAACTAAAAGGCCAAGTAGACTAAAAAGGAAAAGAAAAACCAGCAACACAGACTCTTTCGCACTTTTCAACTTCCGAACACTGTGGTGGCCCTGAAAAGGGCCGTTTTTCAATCTATCTCTCTTTCCTTCCTTCGGTCTCACACCGCCTAACCGCCGAAACCGTACAGGGTGCGCCCCTGCCTCTTCAGGGCGTACACCACGTCCATGGCCGTCACAGTCTTGCGCTTGGCGTGCTCAGTGTACGTCACCGCGTCGCGGATCACGTTCTCCAGGAACACCTTCAGCACTCCGCGCGTCTCCTCGTAGATCAGACCAGAGATGCGCTTCACGCCGCCCCTGCGCGCCAGGCGGCGGATCGCGGGCTTCGTGATGCCCTGGATGTTGTCGCGCAACACCTTGCGGTGCCGCTTGGCGCCACCCTTGCCGAGCCCCTTTCCTCCCTTGCCGCGGCCTGTCATTCTTCTTCTTCAAGCGTCTCAACCACAATAATATAAAAAACAGAAAGCAAGGCAAGCTCCTCACCCGGCGCTAGCGAGTCGGCTACGGTTGTGGCGCCCAGCGCGCGCGCCGCCCCCCTATATAGACTCTGGGGCCCCGCGGCCCGCCCTCCCCTCCCCCCACCACCGCGCACCGAGGGCATATAAGCGCAGCACCCGGGGCGCGCGGGCCCGTTGTCAAGGCAGCACCGGACGCCGTCGCGCACGCATATCCTCCACGCCGCATCCGCATCCGCAGTAGCCATGGCCCGGACAAAGCAAACGGCCCGCAAGTCCACCGGCGGAAAGGCGCCGCGCAAACAGCTCGCCACCAAGGCGGCGAGGAAGAGCGCGCCCGCCACCGGCGGCGTCAAGAAGCCCCACCGCTACAGGCCGGGCACCGTCGCCCTGCGAGAAATCAGGCGCTACCAGAAGAGCACAGAGCTGCTCATCCGCAAGCTGCCATTCCAGCGCCTAGTGCGCGAGATCGCCCAGGACTTCAAGACCGACCTGCGCTTCCAGAGCTCCGCAGTCATGGCCCTGCAGGAGGCCAGCGAGGCCTACCTCGTCGGCCTCTTCGAAGACACCAACCTGTGCGCAATCCACGCCAAGCGAGTCACCATCATGCCCAAGGACATCCAGCTCGCGCGGCGGCGAGCGCGCCTAAACCCGCACACCGCCAAACAAACAAAACGGCCCTTTTCAGGGCCACTAACGTCTCTCCGTCGCGAGCAAAACTTTGTCGGTCGCAACGACTAGTTCCCCACTCACTCTCCAGTCCAGTCGTCCCACCCCCGGCCCGGCCCGGCGCCGCCGTTTCCAAAAAAAAGAAAAAAGCACCGCACCGGCCGAACCAAGTCGCAAGCGTCAATAGCGCCACCCACACAGGCCACGGCACAAAACGTGACGCCCGGAAAGCAAAGCAAAGCAAAAAAGACTATTCCAAAACCACCACCAAGACAAACAAACAAACAAACGCGGCGCAAAATAAATAGGTAAAAAATAATAAAAGTAAAATACACTTTGTGTAACACCAACCGCGGCGCCGCCGCCCACGCCCGCCAACGACCCCACAATCCAACCACCATCCACACATGAAACAAACAAACGCCAGCAAGCAAGACAGACAGACAGACAACAAGGCAACCGACCGACCACGACACGACACGACAATCAACACCTTCCCGACGTGCTTTGATGGCCCTGAGAAGGGCCGTTTTTGTTTTTGTCCGGGACCGCGCGACAGCCTCTGGTTGCGCGCCGGCCTCCAGGCGACGGTGTCAACCGCCAACCCTTCCCTGCCCTTTTTACTTCTTCTTCTTGGGCGAAGCCTTCGCCTTAGACGGCGTCGCCGTCGCCTTCTTCGGGCGCGGCGCCTTCGGCTTCTTCGTCGGAACCTTGGCGGCCTTCTTCGCCTTCGACGGCGACTTGGCCTTGGCCGGCTTGGCCGCAGCCGCCTTCTTCGCACCCGCGGGAGCGGCCGACGCCGCAGACGCCTTCTTGGCGGCGCCCGCCTTCCGACCGGTCGCCGCCTTCACGCCGCCAGCCTTCTTTGCGCCGGCCGCACGGGCCCCCTTCTTCTCCTTGCTGGCCGGAGCGGCGCGCTTCTTCTTCGCACCACCGCCGCCACCACGAGCCTTGCCGCCCTCGGCCGCCCCGCCGCCGGCGCCGGCAAGCTTGAAAGAGCCCGACGCGCCCTTCCCCTTCGTCTGCACCAGCTCGCCAGCCACGACGGCCGACTTGAGGTACTTCTTGATAAAGGGCGCCAGCTTCTCCGCGTCCAGCTTGTAGTGCGCGGCAATGTACTTCTTGATCGCCTGCAGCGACGACCCGCCGCGCTCCTTCAGACTCTTGATGGCGGCCGTCACCATCTCAGAGGTGCGCGGGTGCGCAGGCTTGGCGCGCGGCTTCTTCGCAGACGACGCAGACTTGGCCTTCTTCGTAGTGCCGGTGGCGGCGGGTGCCGCGGCAGTCTCGTTCGTAGCCGCCTGGTCTGCCATCTTTTGCCTGTTCTCTTTTCTTTTTTCCCCTTGCTTTCGCTTCCTTCTCTCCTTCGACGACGCACAACAGCGAGGGGCGCGCAGCAGAGAATAGCCGCGCACGCGCCTGGCCCAGCCAGTGTCGCGGGCGGGCGCGGACGGCCGAGAGAGCGGCCGCCACTCGGCGCGCCGCCGCGCCGCCGCGCCGCGCCTCCCGCGCTTGCTACCGCCCAACGTCCGACAGCCTGCGCGGAGCAGCCCCCAACCTGCGCCGCAACCACCCGCGCCATTCAAACCACCGAGGATGGGGCTACACACACACGACACCACGGTCGCCAACCAGTCGCCGCGGCGGCGCCGCAAACCACGGCCAAACTGCAGCCACCGCGCGCCACAGCCTGGGTCGGCCCGCCGAGAATCGCCGCCCCCGCCCAAATGCCGCCCCCACAGCCCCAGCCGACGACCCGCCACAATGGCCAAACCTTCGTCAAAACTCCCACACCGTCGCCGCGGCAGCCCGGCCACCGCGGCCGGCGCCACAGCCACACGAGCCGAGTCGTGCGGCGATGACGGCCGTGCACAAACGCACCTCCGCCGCCCCATCGCCTTCCGCCGTTTTCCCGATCGGCCCGCAGCCGTCGGGCCACGGCCGCGGGCCGTCCTCCTCCTCTCGCCTCGCCCGCCAACACCCACAGCCCTTCCAACACATTTTTTTTTTCTTTTTTCTTTTTTTTTTTCTACTTTTTTACGATCGCCGCCTGCGCAACATGGCACCGGCCGACGGAGCGCCAACCCCCCCGCCACAGGCGAAAACAAGACAACGATAAACAAACAAACAAAATAAATTACCAGCCAGCCCCAACTACAGACACACCGAATCTGCCCTCACAGCCGACCTTACACGCCTCAACGTCAAAACAAAGGTGGTTTCTTTCTTTCAACGGTTACCTTACCTTAGGTTACGTCAGGTTAGGCTAAGAAGGCGTCAGGGTTAGGTTAAGCGTTGACGTGACGTCACGTCTTAACGTAGGCGTTAAGCTAAGGTTGCGGTCACGTACGTTAGGTTAAGGCGACTTGGGGGTTGGCCTAAGGGCTTACGTTAGGTTACGTTAGTTTAGGTGGCTGCGTTAACGGCTTAAAGAAGTTTAGGAGGTTAAGGCGTCGAGGCGGCCGCACCCCCTTAGCTGCTGCGGCTCGGCCACGCCACGCCACGCCACGCCACGCTTTGGGGTTTCATAAGGTCGCGCGGCGGGTCGTCGGCACGCCGCAAAGGACAAAAAACACGCGATCTAGTGTGACGACGTCGAAAAACAAACAACAGGTAAAAAATAAATAAGTAAAAATAAACGACGCCGACAGGCGGGGATCAGCAGAACGAGCAGATTCCGGAGAGCGAACGAGACACACACGCACGCACGCACACACACACACACACACACAAACCCCCCCGAGCCGAGAGAGCACAGCACCACCACGTGTCGGCCTCCGCTCACCCGACTCGGCTGGGCTGGGCTGGGCTGGGCTGGGCTGGCGGCCGGGCCGGATGCACGTGCACGTACACGTACGGCTACAGCCACTACCCGTACACAGCCGCTCTTCACGCAACACCAGCCAAATGGCGCGCCCGCGGCTCGTCGCGGTCGCAACGCCACGCCGGCACACTTTCGGCACCACCGTCTTCGCGCGCACCGCAAACAAAAACGCAGCCGACACACACAGAAAAAAAAAAAAAACAACACAGAGCGCGAGAGACGGGCGGCGGCGCACCTTTCGCCAGCCGGCAGGCAATCGACTCGCCCAGTACGACAAACGTGCACGCCACCCCACCCACCAACCAACCAGTCGTCGTCGTCGTCGTCGTCCCGAAATCAAACAAACTCTCAAAAGGCACAGCCCCTGCTGCCAACGGACGCAGGCGCCACGCAGCTCCCTTCCCGCCACACTCGATTCGCAGCGCAACTCACCCGGCACACCGTCAAACGACGGGCTGGGCTCGCCGCATCGCCGCAACCTACACACCTTCCCCGCCACGACGCACAGCCCCACCAGACGCCCGTGCCGCAACGACACTACCGCACTACTCCTCTCGCCCTTGCCATACACGACACAACACGCCAAAAAATGAAAATCCAAATACAAACAAAAACACCGCCCCCACGACCCAAACACATGCACGGCGCGCCAACACACGCGAGGCAAGGCACGCAGCAAACGGCGTCCCCTCCGCGTCGCGCCATCAACCTACACACACAAGGCAACACCAACAACAAACAGCCAGCCAGCCAGCCAGCCAGCCAGCCCCACTCTCACGCCGCAAAAACAGAAAACACACCGAAACCGCCAAACGCCGCACATTCGCGCTTCGCACTCACCACACACCTCTCGGCATCCGTTTCGCACACAACGACGCGACGCACAATACATCATCACGGGCTACGCACGCACACCGCGACCCACTTTTTTACGACGCCCTCGCCAGAGCACACGTGCCCACGCCCACACACAGTCGACACAACGACGCAGCGCGCAGCAGACGCGGCCGCAACACATACCTCCCCGACGACGCGCCAACACCGCCAGCCACTGCTCACTCGCCCAAGCAACCCGTGCACACAACTGCCACACGCGTCCACCACGCCGCCGCCAACCACCCGCCCGCCAGGGGGCGCTCACGTCCGCGACAACAGCGCGGCACCGCCGGACCGGGCCGAACCGAGCCGAGCCGCCGCCTCCTCTCCACTCGGCACGCCACGTCCTGCTTGCAAAACACATGGCTCGTCCCTCTGTACACACAACGCGCCTGCCTGCGGTCGCCGCCGGCATCTATCTACCTGCGCATCGGAGCCAGGCCGGCAAGCCCACACTTAAATAATGCACTTCACCAGCCAAACAAACCCACTCTTCCTTTCTTTGCACAGCGCATGCAACAGCAGCCCCAGGAGCCGGGCCCGCCGCCAGCGTCTCCTCCTCCTCTGGGCACAGCCAGCCAGCCGTTCCCACCGCCCCGCCCCTGCTCTGCAGAACAAGAAAAAACGAAAAAGTACCAACACACGCACCCAAAGCGTAAGCCAGACAAGACCAGCCTCTCCAAGGCCACACACACGCAAAAAAACAAAAAAAAACAAAAACACTACAACAAAATAAAATAAAATGAAAAAGAAAAAGCAAGCTGTCGCCTCGCCCCCGCCCGTCCCCCCACCCCACCACATTCGCCCCCTCCGCTTGTTTTCCTTTCTACAATTTCCCTCTTTTCCACCCAATATCCCGCCGCGGTTTACGGGCACCGGCCGATTTTGCGCCCGCCCACATGTGTGCCTACTCCCCACCACCATTCCCTCCGCAGCCCGCAGCCCGCAGCCCGCAGCCCGCAGCCCGCTTTTCCCCCCTCCCTGCCCACACCACACCACACCACACCACACCACACCACACCACACCACACCACACCACACCGACGGTGCTGACGTCGACACGCACCCAAGACAGGGGCCACGACCGTCTTTTTTCCTGGGCCCATCCCCGCACCGCACCTCCTTCCAATCATCAACGCTGTGGCGCCTGTGTCCGCGCGAGACGCGTGCGCGCCGCCTCTCTCAACATCCGTCCGCCGGCCGGCCCGTTTTTCGGCCCCCAGGCCATCCGTCAACCACCACTGCCCCTGCCCGCCCCGCACCACACCACACACCGCTGCTTGCCCCGGCCGTTGCCACCAAAGGCGCCAACCGCAGCCCGCGCGCGCCAGAAAGAGATGGCAAAACTACAGGGACCCAGCCGACCGACGAAAATCAGAGCAATTGGCCGGGAGGATCAAAAAGAGAGCTCCGAAAACCACCGTAGCGAGGCGTGGGAGGAAACGTTACGAGAAGCAGGAAGGGACCAGGAAAAATTCTGGAAATTTCTTAAAACTCGTAAACTAGACACGAAACATCTACATCTACATGGGGAAGGAACGACCCCACAGACCGAGCTGAAGCACTGGCGGATTCACTAGAAAGGCAATTCCAAGCACCAGAAGCGGTAGATGACGAAACTGATGACCACCAGGAAATGGTACTCAGAAGGGTAAAACCGCATCCTAAGTGCCCCGATCAGAACATCTTTCACAATCCAATAAACGCAGAAACCCCGTATCTTATCACATCACAAACATACACACATCCTAAGAAGGCATCAGGCCCAGATTCCATCAAACCGCAACTACTACATCACCTACCTCCAGCAACTATCAATTATCTATCTAACATCAATATATAATGCTTGCTTCAGACTAAACTACTTGGAAACAGGCCCGAGTCATCACATTACCAAAGCCAAACAAGGACTTATTATTTCCGCAAAACTATAGGCCAACTTCCTTGGAAAGGTTCTCGGAAAGCTCATTCAAACTGAACTGAAGAAATTCAATTCTTAAAGGATAACAACATAATCATCCCACAACAATTCCGATTCCGCGAAGAACACAGCACCACCCACCAGGTGACCAGACTAGTCGAGCACATATGTCAGGCCAACACGCGATCTAGTGTCTGGAGCAGTCCTGCTTGACATTGGAAAAGCATTCGGATAACGCCTTATCTACAAGCTCCACCAGTACAACTGCCCCATCCACATTATTGCTTCTTTTCTCCGCAACAGAGCATTCTATGTCCATGTACCAGGAGCGGCAAGTAACACTAGATCCATAGAGGCTGGAGTCCCGCAAGGCTCAGTGCTGGGGCCCATTCTCTACTCAATATACACAAACAAACAGCTGGGAGGACACTTGTCACTATTTGCAGACGACACTGCAGTCTACCGCAGCAGTTCTAACCTGCAATATAGAGTCACAAAAATAGAGCAACACCTACAATCCATCCAGAAATGGGCTAACCAAAAAAACAATAAACGCGGAGAAAACCCAAGCAATACAATACGATTCACATTCAAAAAGAATACCTCCTAACCTGCATATACGCCTCAGAAATAACAATCTTCCATGGTCAGGCACAATAAAGTATCTAGGCATCAAGCTGGACAAGAGGTTGACATTTAGAGACCATGTTACACACGTTTGTAACAAGGCTGCAGCAGCAATATTCAGACTGTACCCAATCATCAAAGGAAACAGAATAAATATGCGCGCCAAAAAGAAAATCTTCAAAACCGTCATAGGAACCAGCCATCACTTACGGCTCTGAAAAATCTCGTCAATGGCCGCAGACACCAAACATAACAAGAGTAAAAAAGGGTGCAGAACAAATACTTCAGAATTACTGCTGATGCCGGCCGGTACCAGACAAACCGAGACATATACACAAACCATAACATACTCAATCAAAATCCCGGAAATCATCCAAAGAAAAATCCATAAAGTTTTTTTTTTTTTTTTTTTTTGTTTTTTTTCCACCAAACCACGGATTCGAACCACCCACTCATCAGAAATCTGGGACCAAAATCCACCCGACCCAAGAACGACATTTCCCATCACGACAAAACACCACAAACTACAACATACCATGATAAACAAAAATAAAATACAAACACCATAACACTCACTCAAACAAACAAACATCTACACACACCCAAGAGACCCTATCATCCCATCATTTTGTTACCCAACATAATCAGACAGAAGGCAGGGATCAAGGACAGATCCGGTCCTTCGAGTACAGGGGGTAAAAAATACCCATCAGACCAGCTCTCTCTCTCTCTCTCCTCCTCGCTTCTCCGTGCCGACGCTGCCCCGCACACGCGTTCGCGTTCGCGTTCGCGCTCGCGTTCGGCCGACACCACACGACAGGTCTTTGGGGCCCCGCCACTGCGCACACGCACGCCTCCTCCTCTTCCTTAGTTCTTTTTCGCTTTTCTTTTCTCCCCCGCCCCCCGCTCTCACCGCCACATCATCCCGCAACCCTTGGGGCATGTTTCCCAACATCAACGCGCCCCAATTCCACTCTCTGCCCGTGCCGCACTCTCCACTTTGCTTCTCCCCGTCCCCTACACACACGACTACCGAAACCCCGGTTGACACACCTTCTCGTAGGACAGGGGTGCGTGCGTGCGTGCGTGCGTTGTCTTGACGGTGACAGCAACAGCAACGGATCCGTCCATCCCATTCCCCCCCACTCGGTAAAGAACCATGTTCAACCCACACTACACAACAAGGGGGGCACACACGAACGCGAAAGAAAGGGCAGGGCAGGGGCAACTATCTCGTACACATTCTTCCTCAGAACCCACATATCGCATCAACGAACGGCAGGCCAATTGCGGACTCAGCCGTGTCAGGCAAATCCAACCCAACCAACACCTCCCACGGAAACCCTGACACTGATCCAGCAGTACGTCCACATACATCGCCACACCAAATACGGGTGACGAGTGAGCAACAAATGGAACAATACACAACAAGGGCTGACCTAATAAAAACTGCACGTCACGTCATACCTTCCAGACAGACGCAGTTCCGACGGGACGGCGGAACCGTATACGTACCTTTCAGCCACAACAACCGACCGACTGGACACGCCCGCGTCTCCAGCCAGCCAACCACCAGGGCCACACAGCCCGCAAGTTTCAGCGTCAACACTTCTTAACGTACGTTGCAAACTTTTCAAAACATTGCCACACACACACACACACACACACACACACACACCACGAAAAGCGTCAACCTCTCTCACACTGGATACACTCAACACTTTTTGTCGGCGGAGCTTGAGGGCCAACGGTTGACACACCCCCACCGGCCACACAGGTTTCCCTTTGAAAATTGCAGTGACGGAGGAGACGCGGCATTACGAGAGGGTTGTTTCCGAGAGCGCGAGCTGGACGGAGCTGCGGCGCCGCCGCCGCCGCCGCCGCCGCCGCCGAGGGGTAATGAACGCACGCGATGCCGCATGACAGCCCATCACCCAAAGTTTCACCCACAACTGCACAGGTCGCACCCCCTTTTCGCGCCATACTAGTGTCGATCGTCAATTACAGCTGACGGTGTTCGCATTTGCCACTTGACGAGAGGGGGGGGGGGGGGGGGAAAAGAAAACAAACATCTGACACGCCATGTGTTTCTCTCTCTCTCTGTTACATCTAGGTCATTCGGCAGCCACTGTAAAAAAAAAAAAAAAAAAAAAAAAAAAAAAAAAAATATTTTTACGACATGGTTGGGTAAGTGATTTAAAGACAACAATTGTGGGTCACACACCATAGACCATTTCGATAGTGTTCTTGTTCTTCTCTTTTTCCTTTTTTTATCGCTCAATTGAAATCAAACCTGGGGATGATGCAATGCTGCGATATGGCACAACCGTCGTCCATTGTACACAACTCGGGAACAAAAAGAAACCAATTCAGGGAACGTTCGTTCCTTCACAACGTTTCTTTCAACGCACTTGGTCTTTACCATCCTGTATATTCAACACACATTTCCTTTCATCAAACTAGGGCATTTCCATAACAGTATTTGCAATACTGCTTCTTCGACGTCATTTCACCATCTTAACTAGAGACAAACAAACAAGAAAATAGCAAAACAGCCTTGAGAACCCCGTCCACCAAATTTCAGTTAGCACGGCATCCAAGATTCTTTTCCGGGGAGTGCAGTGCAGCTGACGCTGCTCAGACCATATACCGTCGCCAGTCTCACTCAACTCTTGCGCATTCCATTCTACGCT
>NW_026062998.1:0-23253 GCF_023897955.1 Schistocerca gregaria | reverse complement strand
ACTTGCCGCTCCTGGTACATGGACATAGAATGCTCTGTTGCGGAGAAAAGAAGCAATAATGTGGATGGGGCAGTTGTACTGGTGGAGCTTGTAGATAAGGCGTTATCCGAATGCTTTTCCAATGTCAAGCAGGACTGCTCCAGTACTGTGTCTAATGTTTCTGGCCTGACATATGTGCTCGACTAGTCTGGTCACCTGGTGGGTGGTGCTGTGTTCTTCGCGGAATCGGAATTGTTGTGGGATGATTATGTTGTTATCCTTTAAGAATTGAATTTCTTCAGTTCAGTTTGAATGAGCTTTCCGAGAACCTTTCCAAGGAAGTTGGCCTATAGTTTTGCGGAAATAATAAGTCCTTGTTTGGCTTTGGTAATGTGATGACTCGGGCCTGTTTCCAAGTAGTTTAGTCTGAAGCAAGCATTATATATTGATGTTAGATAGATAATTGATAGTTGCTGGAGGTAGGTGATGTAGTAGTTGCGGTTTGATGGAATCTGGGCCTGATGCCTTCTTAGGATGTGTGTATGTTTGTGATGTGATAAGATACGGGGTTTCTGCGTTTATTGGATTGTGAAAGATGTTCTGATCGGGGCACTTAGGATGCGGTTTTACCCTTCTGAGTACCATTTCCTGGTGGTCATCAGTTTCGTCATCTACCGCTTCTGGTGCTTGGAATTGCCTTTCTAGTGAATCCGCCAGTGCTTCAGCTCGGTCTGTGGGGTCGTTCCTTCCCCATGTAGATGTAGATGTTTCGTGTCTAGTTTACGAGTTTTAAGAAATTTCCAGAATTTTTCCTGGTCCCTTCCTGCTTCTCGTAACGTTTCCTCCCACGCCTCGCTACGGTGGTTTTCGGAGCTCTCTTTTTGATCCTCCCGGCCAATTGCTCTGATTTTCGTCGGTCGGCTGGGTCCCTGTAGTTTTGCCATCTCTTTCTGGCGCGCGCGGGCTGCGGTTGGCGCCTTTGGTGGCAACGGCCGGGGCAAGCAGCGGTGTGTGGTGTGGTGCGGGGCGGGCAGGGGCAGTGGTGGTTGACGGATGGCCTGGGGGCCGAAAAACGGGCCGGCCGGCGGACGGATGTTGAGAGAGGCGGCGCGCACGCGTCTCGCGCGGACACAGGCGCCACAGCGTTGATGATTGGAAGGAGGTGCGGTGCGGGGATGGGCCCAGGAAAAAAGACGGTCGTGGCCCCTGTCTTGGGTGCGTGTCGACGTCAGCACCGTCGGTGTGGTGTGGTGTGGTGTGGTGTGGTGTGGTGTGGTGTGGTGTGGTGTGGTGTGGTGTCAGGGAGGGGGGAAAAGCGGGCTGCGGGCTGCGGGCTGCGGGCTGCGGGCTGCGGAGGGAATGGTGGTGGGGAGTAGGCACACATGTGGGCGGGCGCAAAATCGGCCGGTGCCCGTAAACCGCGGCGGGATATTGGGTGGAAAAGAGGGAAATTGTAGAAAGGAAAACAAGCGGAGGGGGCGAATGTGGTGGGGTGGGGGGACGGGCGGGGGCGAGGCGACAGCTTGCTTTTTCTTTTTCATTTTATTTTATTTTGTTGTAGTGTTTTTGTTTTTTTTTGTTTTTTTGCGTGTGTGTGGCCTTGGAGAGGCTGGTCTTGTCTGGCTTACGCTTTGGGTGCGTGTGTTGGTACTTTTTCGTTTTTTCTTGTTCTGCAGAGCAGGGGCGGGGCGGTGGGAACGGCTGGCTGGCTGTGCCCAGAGGAGGAGGAGACGCTGGCGGCGGGCCCGGCTCCTGGGGCTGCTGTTGCATGCGCTGTGCAAAGAAAGGAAGAGTGGGTTTGTTTGGCTGGTGAAGTGCATTATTTAAGTGTGGGCTTGCCGGCCTGGCTCCGATGCGCAGGTAGATAGATGCCGGCGGCGACCGCAGGCAGGCGCGTTGTGTGTACAGAGGGACGAGCCATGTGTTTTGCAAGCAGGACGTGGCGTGCCGAGTGGAGAGGAGGCGGCGGCTCGGCTCGGTTCGGCCCGGTCCGGCGGTGCCGCGCTGTTGTCGCGGACGTGAGCGCCCCCTGGCGGGCGGGTGGTTGGCGGCGGCGTGGTGGACGCGTGTGGCAGTTGTGTGCACGGGTTGCTTGGGCGAGTGAGCAGTGGCTGGCGGTGTTGGCGCGTCGTCGGGGAGGTATGTGTTGCGGCCGCGTCTGCTGCGCGCTGCGTCGTTGTGTCGACTGTGTGTGGGCGTGGGCACGTGTGCTCTGGCGAGGGCGTCGTAAAAAAGTGGGTCGCGGTGTGCGTGCGTAGCCCGTGATGATGTATTGTGCGTCGCGTCGTTGTGTGCGAAACGGATGCCGAGAGGTGTGTGGTGAGTGCGAAGCGCGAATGTGCGGCGTTTGGCGGTTTCGGTGTGTTTTCTGTTTTTGCGGCGTGAGAGTGGGGCTGGCTGGCTGGCTGGCTGGCTGGCTGTTTGTTGTTGGTGTTGCCTTGTGTGTGTAGGTTGATGGCGCGACGCGGAGGGGACGCCGTTTGCTGCGTGCCTTGCCTCGCGTGTGTTGGCGCGCCGTGCATGTGTTTGGGTCGTGGGGGCGGTGTTTTTGTTTGTATTTGGATTTTCATTTTTTGGCGTGTTGTGTCGTGTATGGCAAGGGCGAGAGGAGTAGTGCGGTAGTGTCGTTGCGGCACGGGCGTCTGGTGGGGCTGTGCGTCGTGGCGGGGAAGGTGTGTAGGTTGCGGCGATGCGGCGAGCCCAGCCCGTCGTTTGACGGTGTGCCGGGTGAGTTGCGCTGCGAATCGAGTGTGGCGGGAAGGGAGCTGCGTGGCGCCTGCGTCCGTTGGCAGCAGGGGCTGTGCCTTTTGAGAGTTTGTTTGATTTCGGGACGACGACGACGACGACGACTGGTTGGTTGGTGGGTGGGGTGGCGTGCACGTTTGTCGTACTGGGCGAGTCGATTGCCTGCCGGCTGGCGAAAGGTGCGCCGCCGCCCGTCTCTCGCGCTCTGTGTTGTTTTTTTTTTTTTTCTGTGTGTGTCGGCTGCGTTTTTGTTTGCGGTGCGCGCGAAGACGGTGGTGCCGAAAGTGTGCCGGCGTGGCGTTGCGACCGCGACGAGCCGCGGGCGCGCCATTTGGCTGGTGTTGCGTGAAGAGCGGCTGTGTACGGGTAGTGGCTGTAGCCGTACGTGTACGTGCACGTGCATCCGGCCCGGCCGCCAGCCCAGCCCAGCCCAGCCCAGCCCAGCCCAGCCGAGTCGGGTGAGCGGAGGCCGACACGTGGTGGTGCTGTGCTCTCTCGGCTCGGGGGGGTTTGTGTGTGTGTGTGTGTGTGTGCGTGCGTGCGTGTGTGTCTCGTTCGCTCTCCGGAATCTGCTCGTTCTGCTGATCCCCGCCTGTCGGCGTCGTTTATTTTTACTTATTTATTTTTTACCTGTTGTTTGTTTTTCGACGTCGTCTTGCAGTTTTGTCCTTTGCGGCGTGCCGACGACCCGCCGCGCGACCTTATGAAACCCCAAAGCGTGGCGTGGCGTGGCGTGGCGTGGCCGAGCCGCAGCAGCTAAGGGGGTGCGGCCGCCTCGACGCCTTAACCTCCTAAACTTCTTTAAGCCGTTAACGCAGCCACCTAAACTAACGTAACCTAACGTAAGCCCTTAGGCCAACCCCCAAGTCGCCTTAACCTAACGTACGTGACCGCAACCTTAGCTTAACGCCTACGTTAAGACGTGACGTCACGTCAACGCTTAACCTAACCCTGACGCCTTCTTAGCCTAACCTGACGTAACCTAAGGTAAGGTAACCGTTGAAAGAAAGAAACCACCTTTGTTTTGACGTTGAGGCGTGTAAGGTCGGCTGTGAGGGCAGATTCGGTGTGTCTGTAGTTGGGGCTGGCTGGTAATTTATTTTGTTTGTTTGTTTATCGTTGTCTTGTTTTCGCCTGTGGCGGGGGGGTTGGCGCTCCGTCGGCCGGTGCCATGTTGCGCAGGCGGCGATCGTAAAAAAGTAGAAAAAAAAAAAGAAAAAAGAAAAAAAAAATGTGTTGGAAGGGCTGTGGGTGTTGGCGGGCGAGGCGAGAGGAGGAGGACGGCCCGCGGCCGTGGCCCGACGGCTGCGGGCCGATCGGGAAAACGGCGGAAGGCGATGGGGCGGCGGAGGTGCGTTTGTGCACGGCCGTCATCGCCGCACGACTCGGCTCGTGTGGCTGTGGCGCCGGCCGCGGTGGCCGGGCTGCCGCGGCGACGGTGTGGGAGTTTTGACGAAGGTTTGGCCATTGTGGCGGGTCGTCGGCTGGGGCTGTGGGGGCGGCATTTGGGCGGGGGCGGCGATTCTCGGCGGGCCGACCCAGGCTGTGGCGCGCGGTGGCTGCAGTTTGGCCGTGGTTTGCGGCGCCGCCGCGGCGACTGGTTGGCGACCGTGGTGTCGGTGTGTGTAGCCCCATCCTCGGTGGTTTGAATGGCGCGGGTGGTTGCGGCGCAGGTTGGGGGCTGCTCCGCGCAGGCTGTCGGACGTTGGGCGGTAGCAAGCGCGGGAGGCGCGGCGCGGCGGCGCGGCGGCGCGCCGAGTGGCGGCCGCTCTCTCGGCCGTCCGCGCCCGCCCGCGACACTGGCTGGGCCAGGCGCGTGCGCGGCTATTCTCTGCTGCGCGCCCCTCGCTGTTGTGCGTCGTCGAAGGAGAGAAGGAAGCGAAAGCAAGGGGAAAAAAGAAAAGAGAACAGGCAAAAGATGGCAGACCAGGCGGCTACGAACGAGACTGCCGCGGCACCCGCCGCCACCGGCACTACGAAGAAGGCCAAGTCTGCGTCGTCTGCGAAGAAGCCGCGCGCCAAGCCTGCGCACCCGCGCACCTCTGAGATGGTGACGGCCGCCATCAAGAGTCTGAAGGAGCGCGGCGGGTCGTCGCTGCAGGCGATCAAGAAGTACATTGCCGCGCACTACAAGCTGGACGCGGAGAAGCTGGCGCCCTTTATCAAGAAGTACCTCAAGTCGGCCGTCGTGGCTGGCGAGCTGGTGCAGACGAAGGGGAAGGGCGCGTCGGGCTCTTTCAAGCTTGCCGGCGCCGGCGGCGGGGCGGCCGAGGGCGGCAAGGCTCGTGGTGGCGGCGGTGGTGCGAAGAAGAAGCGCGCCGCTCCGGCCAGCAAGGAGAAGAAGGGGGCCCGTGCGGCCGGCGCAAAGAAGGCTGGCGGCGTGAAGGCGGCGACCGGTCGGAAGGCGGGCGCCGCCAAGAAGGCGTCTGCGGCGTCGGCCGCTCCCGCGGGTGCGAAGAAGGCGGCTGCGGCCAAGCCGGCCAAGGCCAAGTCGCCGTCGAAGGCGAAGAAGGCCGCCAAGGTTCCGACGAAGAAGCCGAAGGCGCCGCGCCCGAAGAAGGCGACGGCGACGCCGTCTAAGGCGAAGGCTTCGCCCAAGAAGAAGAAGTAAAAAGGGCAGGGAAGGGTTGGCGGTTGACACCGTCGCCTGGAGGCCGGCGCGCAACCAGAGGCTGTCGCGCGGTCCCGGACAAAAACAAAAACGGCCCTTCTCAGGGCCATCAAAGCACGTCGGGAAGGTGTTGATTGTCGTGTCGTGTCGTGGTCGGTCGGTTGCCTTGTTGTCTGTCTGTCTGTCTTGCTTGCTGGCGTTTGTTTGTTTCATGTGTGGATGGTGGTTGGATTGTGGGGTCGTTGGCGGGCGTGGGCGGCGGCGCCGCGGTTGGTGTTACACAAAGTGTATTTTACTTTTATTATTTTTTACCTATTTATTTTGCGCCGCGTTTGTTTGTTTGTTTGTCTTGGTGGTGGTTTTGGAATAGTCTTTTTTGCTTTGCTTTGCTTTCCGGGCGTCACGTTTTGTGCCGTGGCCTGTGTGGGTGGCGCTATTGACGCTTGCGACTTGGTTCGGCCGGTGCGGTGCTTTTTTCTTTTTTTTGGAAACGGCGGCGCCGGGCCGGGCCGGGGGTGGGACGACTGGACTGGAGAGTGAGTGGGGAACTAGTCGTTGCGACCGACAAAGTTTTGCTCGCGACGGAGAGACGTTAGTGGCCCTGAAAAGGGCCGTTTTGTTTGTTTGGCGGTGTGCGGGTTTAGGCGCGCTCGCCGCGGATGCGGCGCGCGAGCTGGATGTCCTTGGGCATGATGGTGACTCGCTTGGCGTGGATTGCGCACAGGTTGGTGTCTTCGAAGAGGCCGACGAGGTAGGCCTCGCTGGCCTCCTGCAGGGCCATGACTGCGGAGCTCTGGAAGCGCAGGTCGGTCTTGAAGTCCTGGGCGATCTCGCGCACTAGGCGCTGGAATGGCAGCTTGCGGATGAGCAGCTCTGTGCTCTTCTGGTAGCGCCTGATTTCTCGCAGGGCGACGGTGCCCGGCCTGTAGCGGTGGGGCTTCTTGACGCCGCCGGTGGCGGGCGCGCTCTTCCTCGCCGCCTTGGTGGCGAGCTGTTTGCGCGGCGCCTTTCCGCCGGTGGACTTGCGGGCCGTTTGCTTTGTCCGGGCCATGGCTACTGCGGATGCGGATGCGGCGTGGAGGATATGCGTGCGCGACGGCGTCCGGTGCTGCCTTGACAACGGGCCCGCGCGCCCCGGGTGCTGCGCTTATATGCCCTCGGTGCGCGGTGGTGGGGGGAGGGGAGGGCGGGCCGCGGGGCCCCAGAGTCTATATAGGGGGGCGGCGCGCGCGCTGGGCGCCACAACCGTAGCCGACTCGCTAGCGCCGGGTGAGGAGCTTGCCTTGCTTTCTGTTTTTTATATTATTGTGGTTGAGACGCTTGAAGAAGAAGAATGACAGGCCGCGGCAAGGGAGGAAAGGGGCTCGGCAAGGGTGGCGCCAAGCGGCACCGCAAGGTGTTGCGCGACAACATCCAGGGCATCACGAAGCCCGCGATCCGCCGCCTGGCGCGCAGGGGCGGCGTGAAGCGCATCTCTGGTCTGATCTACGAGGAGACGCGCGGAGTGCTGAAGGTGTTCCTGGAGAACGTGATCCGCGACGCGGTGACGTACACTGAGCACGCCAAGCGCAAGACTGTGACGGCCATGGACGTGGTGTACGCCCTGAAGAGGCAGGGGCGCACCCTGTACGGTTTCGGCGGTTAGGCGGTGTGAGACCGAAGGAAGGAAAGAGAGATAGATTGAAAAACGGCCCTTTTCAGGGCCACCACAGTGTTCGGAAGTTGAAAAGTGCGAAAGAGTCTGTGTTGCTGGTTTTTCTTTTCCTTTTTAGTCTACTTGGCCTTTTAGTTTTGTTTGGAGTTTTTTTTGACGTGGTGTGCGGTGCGGTTGGGAGGGAAGGAAGCGTGCCCTTGCGTTGTGTGAGCTCCTTCCTTCCTTCCTTCCTTCCCCTCCCTCTTTGCTTGTATGCTTCTTGTCGGTGGATGGGCTGTGTGTTGCGGCGCGGCTGAGCGCCGAGGGGTTATTTTTGAGGT
Source organism: Schistocerca gregaria (assembly GCF_023897955.1). Classification (NCBI taxonomy): domain Eukaryota; kingdom Metazoa; phylum Arthropoda; class Insecta; order Orthoptera; family Acrididae; genus Schistocerca; species Schistocerca gregaria. The sequence continues at coordinate 15,944 of NW_026062998.1, read as the reverse complement.
GTGTTGTTGTGCGCCACGTGTGCTGGTTAATGGTCGCGAGACTGTGCGTGCGTGGAGTTGAGTGGAGGAGGTGGCCAAGTACGTGTGTACAAGATGGCGGCGCCTGTGTGTGTAAGAAGGAAAAAAAAACCGTACACAGAGAGAGAGAGAGAGAGAGAGAGAGAGAGAGAGAGAGAGAGAAAAGTGGTGCGACGAACGACTGGAATTCTGCTTTGGACGTAGGTTTGTGTGGTGGCCCTGAAAAGGGCCGATTGTGTTTTGTTTTTTGAGCCGAGGCGGCAAATGGCGCGCTGCGTGCCAAGGGAGCACGCGGCGGTTGCCGATTGCGCTGTCTCTCTTTTAGGCCTTCTTCTCGGTCTTCTTTGGCAGCAGGACGGCCTGGATGTTGGGCAGGACACCTCCCTGTGCGATGGTGACGCCCGACAAGAGCTTGTTGAGCTCCTCGTCGTTGCGTATGGCGAGCTGCAGGTGGCGCGGGATGATGCGCGTCTTCTTGTTGTCGCGGGCCGCGTTTCCGGCCAGCTCGAGCACCTCAGCCGCGAGGTACTCCATGACGGCGGCGAGGTAGACGGGCGCCCCGGCGCCGACGCGCTCGGCGTAGTTTCCCTTGCGCAGGAGGCGGTGGATTCTGCCGACCGGGAACTGGAGCCCAGCCCTGCTTGAGCGGGACTTTGACTTGCCCTTGACTTTGCCTCCCTTTCCGCGTCCGGACATGGCGATGGGCTAGTTTGGAAAGAAGCGAGAAAGAAAAAGCACAACGCCCCAAACGGTGCGAGCCGCAGCGAGTCGAGCAGCGGAGTGCGTGCCGGCGCCGGCGGGGTGGGGGTCCTTTATGGGCTCGGGTGCGGCGGCCGGTTGCGCGCGCGCCCCATTGGTCGGCGGCCGCAGCAGGGCGAGCTGGTAAAGGTGCGGCGGCGGCGTGCGGCGGGTGCCACTGTGTGGGGAGACGCTGACTGGAGCGGAGCGCCTGACTGACTGACTGACTGCGCGTGCCTGCCTGCCTGCCTGCCTGCCTGCCTGCCTGTGTTGTTCGTGATGCCGCCCAAGACTAGCGGGAAAGCCGCCAAGAAGGCTGGCAAGGCGCAGAAGAACATTTCGAAGGGCGACAAGAAGAAGAAGCGCAAGAGGAAGGAGAGCTATGCCATCTACATCTACAAGGTGCTGAAGCAGGTGCACCCTGACACGGGCATCTCTTCGAAGGCGATGAGCATCATGAACAGCTTCGTGAACGACATTTTCGAGCGCATTGCGGCCGAGGCTTCTCGCCTGGCGCACTACAACAAGCGCTCGACCATCACGTCCCGCGAGATCCAGACCGCTGTGCGGCTCTTGCTGCCTGGCGAGCTGGCCAAGCACGCGGTGAGCGAGGGCACGAAGGCGGTGACCAAGTACACGAGCTCCAAGTAAGGAGGTGGCTCTTGGAAATAGGAGGCTCGTCCGCGGCGCGGCGAAGAAAAGAAAAAACGGCCCTTTTCAGGGCCACCAAAATGCCTTTGCGGGAAGGGCGGAATTGTTGTTGTTGTTGTTGTTGTTGTTGTGAGCGGGTGGACGGGCGGCACAGCTGTAGCTGTAGCTTGTGGTGTGGTGTGGTGCGGCGCCGGCGCCTTTGGTTTTGGTGTGACGTTGGGATACGCACTTTAGGCCACAGCCGGGTCGTGGGCGTGGGTGTTTCGAGACGTGTTGGTGTTAGGGGGGCGGATCGCTGGAGTTGGCTTGTTTGATATATATATTTTTTTTTTTTTTTTTGTCCCCTTTGTATGGTATGGCCGGAGGTGTGGAACGGAAAGCAAACCGCGATTGTCGGATGTCACACCGTTGGTGGCGAGGGTGAGAAACACGTTGCCGCCTACAGCTGCTTCTACGCCGAGCGGGTGGGTTAAGTTAGTAGTTGGTTGGTTGGGCGACGTAAAAGTGGAGCGTGGAGGTGTGTGTGAACGTGAGGAGACACGCATTGCATTGTATTTGTACGCGCGAGGTGAGTTAGGAGACCACGCGCCACGACGTACGGTGCCCTCTTTCGACCTGACGTCTGACGTCTGGAGGCGGTGTCGTCATTCTGGATGTACGTGTATTTTCCGCTCAGTTGAGTGAGGTGACGCGAGACGACGGCGTCGGTGGTGTTTTTGTTTTGTTGTTGGCGCCCCGGGGATGAAGAGGGGCACCCGACGGTAACGAGAGGTTGCACTTTGTGATCGGTCGAATGTCCGGGGAGCGAGGAATAGGGTGGGGGGTTGAAAAGAAACGCCAGTGTAGGGCAACGGGACGGTGAACGTTCCCGTGGTGTCGGAGGTGTGCAGTGGGGGGGAGGAAAAAAAAAAAGCGCGTAACGGCGCGGCTGCCGTGGTGGAAACGTTCTCTCCAACTGTGGTGGTGTCCCCTGTGTGTTTTGTTGTTCTCTATATCGTGTGTCCCCTCGCACAAGACGCTCTCTGGGCGGGTTTGATTCATTCATTTTTGCATAGTCACGTAGCGTAGAATGGAATGCGCAAGAGTTGAGTGAGACTGGCGACGGTATATGGTCTGAGCAGCGTCAGCTGCACTGCACTCCCCGGAAAAGAATCTTGGATGCCGTGCTAACTGAAATTTGGTGGACGGGGTTCTCAAGGCTGTTTTGCTATTTTCTTGTTTGTTTGTCTCTAGTTAAGATGGTGAAATGACGTCGAAGAAGCAGTATTGCAAATACTGTTATGGAAATGCCCTAGTTTGATGAAAGGAAATGTGTGTTGAATATACAGGATGGTAAAGACCAAGTGCGTTGAAAGAAACGTTGTGAAGGAACGAACGTTCCCTGAATTGGTTTCTTTTTGTTCCCGAGTTGTGTACAATGGACGACGGTTGTGCCATATCGCAGCATTGCATCATCCCCAGGTTTGATTTCAATTGAGCGATAAAAAAAGGAAAAAGAGAAGAACAAGAACACTATCGAAATGGTCTATGGTGTGTGACCCACAATTGTTGTCTTTAAATCACTTACCCAACCATGTCGTAAAAATATTTTTTTTTTTTTTTTTTTTTTTTTTTTTTTTTTTTACAGTGGCTGCCGAATGACCTAGATGTAACAGAGAGAGAGAGAAACACATGGCGTGTCAGATGTTTGTTTTCTTTTCCCCCCCCCCCCCCCCCCTCTCGTCAAGTGGCAAATGCGAACACCGTCAGCTGTAATTGACGATCGACACTAGTATGGCGCGAAAAGGGGGTGCGACCTGTGCAGTTGTGGGTGAAACTTTGGGTGATGGGCTGTCATGCGGCATCGCGTGCGTTCATTACCCCTCGGCGGCGGCGGCGGCGGCGGCGGCGGCGCCGCAGCTCCGTCCAGCTCGCGCTCTCGGAAACAACCCTCTCGTAATGCCGCGTCTCCTCCGTCACTGCAATTTTCAAAGGGAAACCTGTGTGGCCGGTGGGGGTGTGTCAACCGTTGGCCCTCAAGCTCCGCCGACAAAAAGTGTTGAGTGTATCCAGTGTGAGAGAGGTTGACGCTTTTCGTGGTGTGTGTGTGTGTGTGTGTGTGTGTGTGTGTGGCAATGTTTTGAAAAGTTTGCAACGTACGTTAAGAAGTGTTGACGCTGAAACTTGCGGGCTGTGTGGCCCTGGTGGTTGGCTGGCTGGAGACGCGGGCGTGTCCAGTCGGTCGGTTGTTGTGGCTGAAAGGTACGTATACGGTTCCGCCGTCCCGTCGGAACTGCGTCTGTCTGGAAGGTATGACGTGACGTGCAGTTTTTATTAGGTCAGCCCTTGTTGTGTATTGTTCCATTTGTTGCTCACTCGTCACCCGTATTTGGTGTGGCGATGTATGTGGACGTACTGCTGGATCAGTGTCAGGGTTTCCGTGGGAGGTGTTGGTTGGGTTGGATTTGCCTGACACGGCTGAGTCCGCAATTGGCCTGCCGTTCGTTGATGCGATATGTGGGTTCTGAGGAAGAATGTGTACGAGATAGTTGCCCCTGCCCTGCCCTTTCTTTCGCGTTCGTGTGTGCCCCCCTTGTTGTGTAGTGTGGGTTGAACATGGTTCTTTACCGAGTGGGGGGGAATGGGATGGACGGATCCGTTGCTGTTGCTGTCACCGTCAAGACAACGCACGCACGCACGCACGCACCCCTGTCCTACGAGAAGGTGTGTCAACCGGGGTTTCGGTAGTCGTGTGTGTAGGGGACGGGGAGAAGCAAAGTGGAGAGTGCGGCACGGGCAGAGAGTGGAATTGGGGCGCGTTGATGTTGGGAAACATGCCCCAAGGGTTGCGGGATGATGTGGCGGTGAGAGCGGGGGGCGGGGGAGAAAAGAAAAGCGAAAAAGAACTAAGGAAGAGGAGGAGGCGTGCGTGTGCGCAGTGGCGGGGCCCCAAAGACCTGTCGTGTGGTGTCGGCCGAACGCGAGCGCGAACGCGAACGCGAACGCGTGTGCGGGGCAGCGTCGGCACGGAGAAGCGAGGAGGAGAGAGAGAGAGAGAGCTGGTCTGATGGGTATTTTTTACCCCCTGTACTCGAAGGACCGGATCTGTCCTTGATCCCTGCCTTCTGTCTGATTATGTTGGGTAACAAAATGATGGGATGATAGGGTCTCTTGGGTGTGTGTAGATGTTTGTTTGTTTGAGTGAGTGTTATGGTGTTTGTATTTTATTTTTGTTTATCATGGTATGTTGTAGTTTGTGGTGTTTTGTCGTGATGGGAAATGTCGTTCTTGGGTCGGGTGGATTTTGGTCCCAGATTTCTGATGAGTGGGTGGTTCGAATCCGTGGTTTGGTGGAAAAAAAACAAAAAAAAAAAAAAAAAAAAACTTTATGGATTTTTCTTTGGATGATTTCCGGGATTTTGATTGAGTATGTTATGGTTTGTGTATATGTCTCGGTTTGTCTGGTACCGGCCGGCATCAGCAGTAATTCTGAAGTATTTGTTCTGCACCCTTTTTTACTCTTGTTATGTTTGGTGTCTGCGGCCATTGACGAGATTTTTCAGAGCCGTAAGTGATGGCTGGTTCCTATGACGGTTTTGAAGATTTTCTTTTTGGCGCGCATATTTATTCTGTTTCCTTTGATGATTGGGTACAGTCTGAATATTGCTGCTGCAGCCTTGTTACAAACGTGTGTAACATGGTCTCTAAATGTCAACCTCTTGTCCAGCTTGATGCCTAGATACTTTATTGTGCCTGACCATGGAAGATTGTTATTTCTGAGGCGTATATGCAGGTTAGGAGGTATTCTTTTTGAATGTGAATCGTATTGTATTGCTTGGGTTTTCTCCGCGTTTATTGTTTTTTTGGTTAGCCCATTTCTGGATGGATTGTAGGTGTTGCTCTATTTTTGTGACTCTATATTGCAGGTTAGAACTGCTGCGGTAGACTGCAGTGTCGTCTGCAAATAGTGACAAGTGTCCTCCCAGCTGTTTGTTTGTGTATATTGAGTAGAGAATGGGCCCCAGCACTGAGCCTTGCGGGACTCCAGCCTCTATGGATCTAGTGTTACTTGCCGCTCCTGGTACATGGACATAGAATGCTCTGTTGCGGAGAAAAGAAGCAATAATGTGGATGGGGCAGTTGTACTGGTGGAGCTTGTAGATAAGGCGTTATCCGAATGCTTTTCCAATGTCAAGCAGGACTGCTCCAGTACTGTGTCTAATGTTTCTGGCCTGACATATGTGCTCGACTAGTCTGGTCACCTGGTGGGTGGTGCTGTGTTCTTCGCGGAATCGGAATTGTTGTGGGATGATTATGTTGTTATCCTTTAAGAATTGAATTTCTTCAGTTCAGTTTGAATGAGCTTTCCGAGAACCTTTCCAAGGAAGTTGGCCTATAGTTTTGCGGAAATAATAAGTCCTTGTTTGGCTTTGGTAATGTGATGACTCGGGCCTGTTTCCAAGTAGTTTAGTCTGAAGCAAGCATTATATATTGATGTTAGATAGATAATTGATAGTTGCTGGAGGTAGGTGATGTAGTAGTTGCGGTTTGATGGAATCTGGGCCTGATGCCTTCTTAGGATGTGTGTATGTTTGTGATGTGATAAGATACGGGGTTTCTGCGTTTATTGGATTGTGAAAGATGTTCTGATCGGGGCACTTAGGATGCGGTTTTACCCTTCTGAGTACCATTTCCTGGTGGTCATCAGTTTCGTCATCTACCGCTTCTGGTGCTTGGAATTGCCTTTCTAGTGAATCCGCCAGTGCTTCAGCTCGGTCTGTGGGGTCGTTCCTTCCCCATGTAGATGTAGATGTTTCGTGTCTAGTTTACGAGTTTTAAGAAATTTCCAGAATTTTTCCTGGTCCCTTCCTGCTTCTCGTAACGTTTCCTCCCACGCCTCGCTACGGTGGTTTTCGGAGCTCTCTTTTTGATCCTCCCGGCCAATTGCTCTGATTTTCGTCGGTCGGCTGGGTCCCTGTAGTTTTGCCATCTCTTTCTGGCGCGCGCGGGCTGCGGTTGGCGCCTTTGGTGGCAACGGCCGGGGCAAGCAGCGGTGTGTGGTGTGGTGCGGGGCGGGCAGGGGCAGTGGTGGTTGACGGATGGCCTGGGGGCCGAAAAACGGGCCGGCCGGCGGACGGATGTTGAGAGAGGCGGCGCGCACGCGTCTCGCGCGGACACAGGCGCCACAGCGTTGATGATTGGAAGGAGGTGCGGTGCGGGGATGGGCCCAGGAAAAAAGACGGTCGTGGCCCCTGTCTTGGGTGCGTGTCGACGTCAGCACCGTCGGTGTGGTGTGGTGTGGTGTGGTGTGGTGTGGTGTGGTGTGGTGTGGTGTGGTGTGGGCAGGGAGGGGGGAAAAGCGGGCTGCGGGCTGCGGGCTGCGGGCTGCGGGCTGCGGAGGGAATGGTGGTGGGGAGTAGGCACACATGTGGGCGGGCGCAAAATCGGCCGGTGCCCGTAAACCGCGGCGGGATATTGGGTGGAAAAGAGGGAAATTGTAGAAAGGAAAACAAGCGGAGGGGGCGAATGTGGTGGGGTGGGGGGACGGGCGGGGGCGAGGCGACAGCTTGCTTTTTCTTTTTCATTTTATTTTATTTTGTTGTAGTGTTTTTGTTTTTTTTTGTTTTTTTGCGTGTGTGTGGCCTTGGAGAGGCTGGTCTTGTCTGGCTTACGCTTTGGGTGCGTGTGTTGGTACTTTTTCGTTTTTTCTTGTTCTGCAGAGCAGGGGCGGGGCGGTGGGAACGGCTGGCTGGCTGTGCCCAGAGGAGGAGGAGACGCTGGCGGCGGGCCCGGCTCCTGGGGCTGCTGTTGCATGCGCTGTGCAAAGAAAGGAAGAGTGGGTTTGTTTGGCTGGTGAAGTGCATTATTTAAGTGTGGGCTTGCCGGCCTGGCTCCGATGCGCAGGTAGATAGATGCCGGCGGCGACCGCAGGCAGGCGCGTTGTGTGTACAGAGGGACGAGCCATGTGTTTTGCAAGCAGGACGTGGCGTGCCGAGTGGAGAGGAGGCGGCGGCTCGGCTCGGTTCGGCCCGGTCCGGCGGTGCCGCGCTGTTGTCGCGGACGTGAGCGCCCCCTGGCGGGCGGGTGGTTGGCGGCGGCGTGGTGGACGCGTGTGGCAGTTGTGTGCACGGGTTGCTTGGGCGAGTGAGCAGTGGCTGGCGGTGTTGGCGCGTCGTCGGGGAGGTATGTGTTGCGGCCGCGTCTGCTGCGCGCTGCGTCGTTGTGTCGACTGTGTGTGGGCGTGGGCACGTGTGCTCTGGCGAGGGCGTCGTAAAAAAGTGGGTCGCGGTGTGCGTGCGTAGCCCGTGATGATGTATTGTGCGTCGCGTCGTTGTGTGCGAAACGGATGCCGAGAGGTGTGTGGTGAGTGCGAAGCGCGAATGTGCGGCGTTTGGCGGTTTCGGTGTGTTTTCTGTTTTTGCGGCGTGAGAGTGGGGCTGGCTGGCTGGCTGGCTGGCTGGCTGTTTGTTGTTGGTGTTGCCTTGTGTGTGTAGGTTGATGGCGCGACGCGGAGGGGACGCCGTTTGCTGCGTGCCTTGCCTCGCGTGTGTTGGCGCGCCGTGCATGTGTTTGGGTCGTGGGGGCGGTGTTTTTGTTTGTATTTGGATTTTCATTTTTTGGCGTGTTGTGTCGTGTATGGCAAGGGCGAGAGGAGTAGTGCGGTAGTGTCGTTGCGGCACGGGCGTCTGGTGGGGCTGTGCGTCGTGGCGGGGAAGGTGTGTAGGTTGCGGCGATGCGGCGAGCCCAGCCCGTCGTTTGACGGTGTGCCGGGTGAGTTGCGCTGCGAATCGAGTGTGGCGGGAAGGGAGCTGCGTGGCGCCTGCGTCCGTTGGCAGCAGGGGCTGTGCCTTTTGAGAGTTTGTTTGATTTCGGGACGACGACGACGACGACGACTGGTTGGTTGGTGGGTGGGGTGGCGTGCACGTTTGTCGTACTGGGCGAGTCGATTGCCTGCCGGCTGGCGAAAGGTGCGCCGCCGCCCGTCTCTCGCGCTCTGTGTTGTTTTTTTTTTTTTTCTGTGTGTGTCGGCTGCGTTTTTGTTTGCGGTGCGCGCGAAGACGGTGGTGCCGAAAGTGTGCCGGCGTGGCGTTGCGACCGCGACGAGCCGCGGGCGCGCCATTTGGCTGGTGTTGCGTGAAGAGCGGCTGTGTACGGGTAGTGGCTGTAGCCGTACGTGTACGTGCACGTGCATCCGGCCCGCCGCCGCCAGCCCAGCCCAGCCCAGCCCAGCCCAGCCCAGCCGAGTCGGGTGAGCGGAGGCCGACACGTGGTGGTGCTGTGCTCTCTCGGCTCGGGGGGGTTTGTGTGTGTGTGTGTGTGTGTGCGTGCGTGCGTGTGTGTCTCGTTCGCTCTCCGGAATCTGCTCGTTCTGCTGATCCCCGCCTGTCGGCGTCGTTTATTTTTACTTATTTATTTTTTACCTGTTGTTTGTTTTTCGACGTCGTCTTGCAGTTTTGTCCTTTGCGGCGTGCCGACGACCCGCCGCGCGACCTTATGAAACCCCAAAGCGTGGCGTGGCGTGGCGTGGCGTGGCCGAGCCGCAGCAGCTAAGGGGGTGCGGCCGCCTCGACGCCTTAACCTCCTAAACTTCTTTAAGCCGTTAACGCAGCCACCTAAACTAACGTAACCTAACGTAAGCCCTTAGGCCAACCCCCAAGTCGCCTTAACCTAACGTACGTGACCGCAACCTTAGCTTAACGCCTACGTTAAGACGTGACGTCACGTCAACGCTTAACCTAACCCTGACGCCTTCTTAGCCTAACCTGACGTAACCTAAGGTAAGGTAACCGTTGAAAGAAAGAAACCACCTTTGTTTTGACGTTGAGGCGTGTAAGGTCGGCTGTGAGGGCAGATTCGGTGTGTCTGTAGTTGGGGCTGGCTGGTAATTTATTTTGTTTGTTTGTTTATCGTTGTCTTGTTTTCGCCTGTGGCGGGGGGGTTGGCGCTCCGTCGGCCGGTGCCATGTTGCGCAGGCGGCGATCGTAAAAAAGTAGAAAAAAAAAAAGAAAAAAGAAAAAAAAAATGTGTTGGAAGGGCTGTGGGTGTTGGCGGGCGAGGCGAGAGGAGGAGGACGGCCCGCGGCCGTGGCCCGACGGCTGCGGGCCGATCGGGAAAACGGCGGAAGGCGATGGGGCGGCGGAGGTGCGTTTGTGCACGGCCGTCATCGCCGCACGACTCGGCTCGTGTGGCTGTGGCGCCGGCCGCGGTGGCCGGGCTGCCGCGGCGACGGTGTGGGAGTTTTGACGAAGGTTTGGCCATTGTGGCGGGTCGTCGGCTGGGGCTGTGGGGGCGGCATTTGGGCGGGGGCGGCGATTCTCGGCGGGCCGACCCAGGCTGTGGCGCGCGGTGGCTGCAGTTTGGCCGTGGTTTGCGGCGCCGCCGCGGCGACTGGTTGGCGACCGTGGTGTCGGTGTGTGTAGCCCCATCCTCGGTGGTTTGAATGGCGCGGGTGGTTGCGGCGCAGGTTGGGGGCTGCTCCGCGCAGGCTGTCGGACGTTGGGCGGTAGCAAGCGCGGGAGGCGCGGCGCGGCGGCGCGGCGGCGCGCCGAGTGGCGGCCGCTCTCTCGGCCGTCCGCGCCCGCCCGCGACACTGGCTGGGCCAGGCGCGTGCGCGGCTATTCTCTGCTGCGCGCCCCTCGCTGTTGTGCGTCGTCGAAGGAGAGAAGGAAGCGAAAGCAAGGGGAAAAAAGAAAAGAGAACAGGCAAAAGATGGCAGACCAGGCGGCTACGAACGAGACTGCCGCGGCACCCGCCGCCACCGGCACTACGAAGAAGGCCAAGTCTGCGTCGTCTGCGAAGAAGCCGCGCGCCAAGCCTGCGCACCCGCGCACCTCTGAGATGGTGACGGCCGCCATCAAGAGTCTGAAGGAGCGCGGCGGGTCGTCGCTGCAGGCGATCAAGAAGTACATTGCCGCGCACTACAAGCTGGACGCGGAGAAGCTGGCGCCCTTTATCAAGAAGTACCTCAAGTCGGCCGTCGTGGCTGGCGAGCTGGTGCAGACGAAGGGGAAGGGCGCGTCGGGCTCTTTCAAGCTTGCCGGCGCCGGCGGCGGGGCGGCCGAGGGCGGCAAGGCTCGTGGTGGCGGCGGTGGTGCGAAGAAGAAGCGCGCCGCTCCGGCCAGCAAGGAGAAGAAGGGGGCCCGTGCGGCCGGCGCAAAGAAGGCTGGCGGCGTGAAGGCGGCGACCGGTCGGAAGGCGGGCGCCGCCAAGAAGGCGTCTGCGGCGTCGGCCGCTCCCGCGGGTGCGAAGAAGGCGGCTGCGGCCAAGCCGGCCAAGGCCAAGTCGCCGTCGAAGGCGAAGAAGGCCGCCAAGGTTCCGACGAAGAAGCCGAAGGCGCCGCGCCCGAAGAAGGCGACGGCGACGCCGTCTAAGGCGAAGGCTTCGCCCAAGAAGAAGAAGTAAAAAGGGCAGGGAAGGGTTGGCGGTTGACACCGTCGCCTGGAGGCCGGCGCGCAACCAGAGGCTGTCGCGCGGTCCCGGACAAAAACAAAAACGGCCCTTCTCAGGGCCATCAAAGCACGTCGGGAAGGTGTTGATTGTCGTGTCGTGTCGTGGTCGGTCGGTTGCCTTGTTGTCTGTCTGTCTGTCTTGCTTGCTGGCGTTTGTTTGTTTCATGTGTGGATGGTGGTTGGATTGTGGGGTCGTTGGCGGGCGTGGGCGGCGGCGCCGCGGTTGGTGTTACACAAAGTGTATTTTACTTTTATTATTTTTTACCTATTTATTTTGCGCCGCGTTTGTTTGTTTGTTTGTCTTGGTGGTGGTTTTGGAATAGTCTTTTTTGCTTTGCTTTGCTTTCCGGGCGTCACGTTTTGTGCCGTGGCCTGTGTGGGTGGCGCTATTGACGCTTGCGACTTGGTTCGGCCGGTGCGGTGCTTTTTTCTTTTTTTTGGAAACGGCGGCGCCGGGCCGGGCCGGGGGTGGGACGACTGGACTGGAGAGTGAGTGGGGAACTAGTCGTTGCGACCGACAAAGTTTTGCTCGCGACGGAGAGACGTTAGTGGCCCTGAAAAGGGCCGTTTTGTTTGTTTGGCGGTGTGCGGGTTTAGGCGCGCTCGCCGCGGATGCGGCGCGCGAGCTGGATGTCCTTGGGCATGATGGTGACTCGCTTGGCGTGGATTGCGCACAGGTTGGTGTCTTCGAAGAGGCCGACGAGGTAGGCCTCGCTGGCCTCCTGCAGGGCCATGACTGCGGAGCTCTGGAAGCGCAGGTCGGTCTTGAAGTCCTGGGCGATCTCGCGCACTAGGCGCTGGAATGGCAGCTTGCGGATGAGCAGCTCTGTGCTCTTCTGGTAGCGCCTGATTTCTCGCAGGGCGACGGTGCCCGGCCTGTAGCGGTGGGGCTTCTTGACGCCGCCGGTGGCGGGCGCGCTCTTCCTCGCCGCCTTGGTGGCGAGCTGTTTGCGCGGCGCCTTTCCGCCGGTGGACTTGCGGGCCGTTTGCTTTGTCCGGGCCATGGCTACTGCGGATGCGGATGCGGCGTGGAGGATATGCGTGCGCGACGGCGTCCGGTGCTGCCTTGACAACGGGCCCGCGCGCCCCGGGTGCTGCGCTTATATGCCCTCGGTGCGCGGTGGTGGGGGGAGGGGAGGGCGGGCCGCGGGGCCCCAGAGTCTATATAGGGGGGCGGCGCGCGCGCTGGGCGCCACAACCGTAGCCGACTCGCTAGCGCCGGGTGAGGAGCTTGCCTTGCTTTCTGTTTTTTATATTATTGTGGTTGAGACGCTTGAAGAAGAAGAATGACAGGCCGCGGCAAGGGAGGAAAGGGGCTCGGCAAGGGTGGCGCCAAGCGGCACCGCAAGGTGTTGCGCGACAACATCCAGGGCATCACGAAGCCCGCGATCCGCCGCCTGGCGCGCAGGGGCGGCGTGAAGCGCATCTCTGGTCTGATCTACGAGGAGACGCGCGGAGTGCTGAAGGTGTTCCTGGAGAACGTGATCCGCGACGCGGTGACGTACACTGAGCACGCCAAGCGCAAGACTGTGACGGCCATGGACGTGGTGTACGCCCTGAAGAGGCAGGGGCGCACCCTGTACGGTTTCGGCGGTTAGGCGGTGTGAGACCGAAGGAAGGAAAGAGAGATAGATTGAAAAACGGCCCTTTTCAGGGCCACCACAGTGTTCGGAAGTTGAAAAGTGCGAAAGAGTCTGTGTTGCTGGTTTTTCTTTTCCTTTTTAGTCTACTTGGCCTTTTAGTTTTGTTTGGAGTTTTTTTTGACGTGGTGTGCGGTGCGGTTGGGAGGGAAGGAAGCGTGCCCTTGCGTTGTGTGAGCTCCTTCCTTCCTTCCTTCCTTCCCCTCCCTCTTTGCTTGTATGCTTCTTGTCGGTGGATGGGCTGTGTGTTGCGGCGCGGCTGAGCGCCGAGGGGTTATTTTTGAGGTGTGTTGTTGTGCGCCACGTGTGCTGGTTAATGGTCGCGAGACTGTGCGTGCGTGGAGTTGAGTGGAGGAGGTGGCCAAGTACGTGTGTACAAGATGGCGGCGCCTGTGTGTGTAAGAAGGAAAAAAAAACCGTACACAGAGAGAGAGAGAGAGAGAGAGAGAGAGAGAGAGAGAGAGAGAAAAGTGGTGCGACGAACGACTGGAATTCTGCTTTGGACGTAGGTTTGTGTGGTGGCCCTGAAAAGGGCCGATTGTGTTTTGTTTTTTGAGCCGAGGCGGCAAATGGCGCGCTGCGTGCCAAGGGAGCACGCGGCGGTTATTGCGCTGTCTCTCTTTTAGGCCTTCTTCTCGGTCTTCTTTGGCAGCAGGACGGCCTGGATGTTGGGCAGGACACCTCCCTGTGCGATGGTGACGCCCGACAAGAGCTTGTTGAGCTCCTCGTCGTTGCGTATGGCGAGCTGCAGGTGGCGCGGGATGATGCGCGTCTTCTTGTTGTCGCGGGCCGCGTTTCCGGCCAGCTCGAGCACCTCAGCCGCGAGGTACTCCATGACGGCGGCGAGGTAGACGGGCGCCCCGGCGCCGACGCGCTCGGCGTAGTTTCCCTTGCGCAGGAGGCGGTGGATTCTGCCGACCGGGAACTGGAGCCCAGCCCTGCTTGAGCGGGACTTTGACTTGCCCTTGACTTTGCCTCCCTTTCCGCGTCCGGACATGGCGATGGGCTAGTTTGGAAAGAAGCGAGAAAGAAAAAGCACAACGCCCCAAACGGTGCGAGCCGCAGCGAGTCGAGCAGCGGAGTGCGTGCCGGCGCCGGCGGGGTGGGGGTCCTTTATGGGCTCGGGTGCGGCGGCCGGTTGCGCGCGCGCCCCATTGGTCGGCGGCCGCAGCAGGGCGAGCTGGTAAAGGTGCGGCGGCGGCGTGCGGCGGGTGCCACTGTGTGGGGAGACGCTGACTGGAGCGGAGCGCCTGACTGACTGACTGACTGCGCGTGCCTGCCTGCCTGCCTGCCTGCCTGCCTGCCTGCCTGTTTGTTCGTGATGCCGCCCAAGACTAGCGGGAAAGCCGCCAAGAAGGCTGGCAAGGCGCAGAAGAACATTTCGAAGGGCGACAAGAAGAAGAAGCGCAAGAGGAAGGAGAGCTATGCCATCTACATCTACAAGGTGCTGAAGCAGGTGCACCCTGACACGGGCATCTCTTCGAAGGCGATGAGCATCATGAACAGCTTCGTGAACGACATTTTCGAGCGCATTGCGGCCGAGGCTTCTCGCCTGGCGCACTACAACAAGCGCTCGACCATCACGTCCCGCGAGATCCAGACCGCTGTGCGGCTCTTGCTGCCTGGCGAGCTGGCCAAGCACGCGGTGAGCGAGGGCACGAAGGCGGTGACCAAGTACACGAGCTCCAAGTAAGGAGGTGGCTCTTGGAAATAGGAGGCTCGTCCGCGGCGCGGCGAAGAAAAGAAAAAACGGCCCTTTTCAGGGCCACCAAAATGCCTTTGCGGGAAGGGCGGAATTGTTGTTGTTGTTGTTGTTGTTGTTGTGAGCGGGTGGACGGGCGGCACAGCTGTAGCTGTAGCTTGTGGTGTGGTGTGGTGCGGCGCCGGCGCCTTTGGTTTTGGTGTGACGTTGGGATACGCACTTTAGGCCACAGCCGGGTCGTGGGCGTGGGTGTTTCGAGACGTGTTGGTGTTAGGGGGGCGGATCGCTGGAGTTGGCTTGTTTGATATATATATTTTTTTTTTTTTTTTTGTCCCCTTTGTATGGTATGGCCGGAGGTGTGGAACGGAAAGCAAACCGCGATTGTCGGATGTCACACCGTTGGTGGCGAGGGTGAGAAACACGTTGCCGCCTACAGCTGCTTCTACGCCGAGCGGGTGGGTTAAGTTAGTAGTTGGTTGGTTGGGCGACGTAAAAGTGGAGCGTGGAGGTGTGTGTGAACGTGAGGAGACACGCATTGCATTGTATTTGTACGCGCGAGGTGAGTTAGGAGACCACGCGCCACGACGTACGGTGCCCTCTTTCGACCTGACGTCTGACGTCTGGAGGCGGTGTCGTCATTCTGGATGTACGTGTATTTTCCGCTCAGTTGAGTGAGGTGACGCGAGACGACGGCGTCGGTGGTGTTTTTGTTTTGTTGTTGGCGCCCCGGGGATGAAGAGGGGCACCCGACGGTAACGAGAGGTTGCACTTTGTGATCGGTCGAATGTCCGGGGAGCGAGGAATAGGGTGGGGGGTTGAAAAGAAACGCCAGTGTAGGGCAACGGGACGGTGAACGTTCCCGTGGTGTCGGAGGTGTGCAGTGGGGGGGAGGAAAAAAAAAAAGCGCGTAACGGCGCGGCTGCCGTGGTGGAAACGTTCTCTCCAACTGTGGTGGTGTCCCCTGTGTGTTTTGTTGTTCTCTATATCGTGTGTCCCCTCGCACAAGACGCTCTCTGGGCGGGTTTGATTCATTCATTTTTGCATAGTCACGTAGCGTAGAATGGAATGCGCAAGAGTTGAGTGAGACTGGCGACGGTATATGGTCTGAGCAGCGTCAGCTGCACTGCACTCCCCGGAAAAGAATCTTGGATGCCGTGCTAACTGAAATTTGGTGGACGGGGTTCTCAAGGCTGTTTTGCTATTTTCTTGTTTGTTTGTCTCTAGTTAAGATGGTGAAATGACGTCGAAGAAGCAGTATTGCAAATACTGTTATGGAAATGCCCTAGTTTGATGAAAGGAAATGTGTGTTGAATATACAGGATGGTAAAGACCAAGTGCGTTGAAAGAAACGTTGTGAAGGAACGAACGTTCCCTGAATTGGTTTCTTTTTGTTCCCGAGTTGTGTACAATGGACGACGGTTGTGCCATATCGCAGCATTGCATCATCCCCAGGTTTGATTTCAATTGAGCGATAAAAAAAGGAAAAAGAGAAGAACAAGAACACTATCGAAATGGTCTATGGTGTGTGACCCACAATTGTTGTCTTTAAATCACTTACCCAACCATGTCGTAAAAATATTTTTTTTTTTTTTTTTTTTTTTTTTTTTTTTTTTTTACAGTGGCTGCCGAATGACCTAGATGTAACAGAGAGAGAGAGAAACACATGGCGTGTCAGATGTTTGTTTTCTTTTCCCCCCCCCCCCCCCCCCTCTCGTCAAGTGGCAAATGCGAACACCGTCAGCTGTAATTGACGATCGACACTAGTAT
>NW_026062997.1:25000-30084 GCF_023897955.1 Schistocerca gregaria | reverse complement strand
ACACTAGATCGCGTGTTCATGTGTCACGGACACGCTACATCAGACCACATACACCTGCGACATGTGCAGAAGAGAACACGTGGAAGGTGGCCCGCGCACGTATGCGATGTACCTTCCGCGATCCACTGTCAACCGGCATCTGCGGCATGTCCCAGATATGGAACGCGGTCCACCAGGGTAGCACTTTGTGTGAGGCAATACGACAAAGTCGGAATACACGCGTCACTACATCAGACGCTCACGCTGACCTGACCTGACCTGACTCACCGCACCACCACCCCCAGCGACCCAGGGTGACATACAATGCGTTCGTACGTTCCTCCCACACGCCTCTACGGCGTACCACAGTGCAACCTAGCTGTTATTGGGAGACGAGACAAGTAGCATCAAGCACAACATATGGAAATTGAGATTCGACACCGTTGGGCACAGCCAGCGTACGGTCACACGTATCACACTACTTCACTCTGTACGTAACGACCGATGATCGGTACAGCGTGTGGGGTTACGCGTACGACATCAGCGGACAATGGACACAGACCATACCACGACGTACACTGAGGGCGTCGACATCTGAATGCAACTGAACAGCTGCGAGGCTCATTTAACACTCAAACGCCAGACCGACCAGCTTGAGGAGGACAGAGACACAAAGAGGGGGACAGAGGGGGACAGAGGGGGGGGAGGGGGGGGGTCGGCGATATAGTCCTATTGCAGTACAATTGACAGTGGATAGCAGGAATATGTGGAAAGTAAGCAACACTCGCAAGACATCTACATGAGGATAACAACGACACCAGAGATTCCGAGCAGTGAACTATGTTAGGCAAAGGGGACAACGTGGGTTAGGTTAAGGGACAACGTGGGTTAGGTTAAGGGACAACGTGGGTTAGGTTAAGGGACAACGTGGGTTAGGTTAAGGGACAACGTGGGTTAGGTTAAGGGACAACGTGGGTTAGGTTAAGGGACAACGTGGGTTAGGTTAAGGGACAACGTGGGTTAGGTTAAGGGACAACGTGGGTTAGGTTAAGGGACAACGTGGGTTAGGTTAAGGGACAACGTGGGTTAGGTTAAGGGACAACGTGGGTTAGGTTAAGGGACAACGTGGGTTAGGTTAAGGGACAACGTGGGTTAGGTTAAGGGACAACGTGGGTTAGGTTAAGGGACAACGTGGGTTAGGTTAAGGGACAACGTGGGGTTAGGTTAAGGGACAACGTGGGTTAGGTTAAGGGACAACGTGGGTTAGGTTAAGGGACAACGTGGGTTAGGTTAAGGGACAACGTGGGTTAGGTTAAGGGACAACGTGGGTTAGGTTAAGGGACAACGTGGGTTAGGTTAAGGGACAACGTGGGTTAGGTTAAGGGACAACGTGGGTTAGGTTAAGGGACAACGTCGGTTAGGTTAAGGGACAACGTCGGTTAGGTTAAGGGACAACGTCGGTTAGGTTAAGGGACAACGTCGGTTAGGTTAAGGGACAACGTCGGTTAGGTTAAGGGACAACGTCGGTTAGGTTAAGGGACAACGTCGGTTAGGTTAAGGGACAACGTGGGTTAGGTTAAGGGACAACGTGGGTTAGGTTAAGGGACAACTTGAGTTAGGTTAAGGGACAACTTGAGTTAGGTTAAGGGACAAATTGAGTAGGTTAAGGGACAAATTGAGTTAGGTTAAGGACAAATTGAGTTAGGTTAAGGGACAAATTGAGTTAGGTTAAGGGACAACTTGAGTTAGGTTAAGGGACAAATTGAGTTAGGTTAAGGGACAAATTGAGTTAGGTTAAGGGACAAATTGAGTTAGGTTAAGGGACAACTTGAGTTAGGTTAAGGGACAACTTGAGTTAGGTTAAGGGACAACTTGAGTTAGGTTTAAGGGACAACTTGAGTTAGGTTAAGGGACAACTTGAGTTAGGTTAAGGGACAACTTGAGTTAGGTTAAGGGACAACTTGAGTTAGGTTAAGGGACAACTTGAGTTAGGTAAGGGACAAACTTGAGTTAGGTTAAGGGACAACTTGAGTTAGGTTAAGGGACAACTTGAGTTAGGTTAAGGGACAACTTGAGTTAGGTTAAGGGACAACTTGAGTTAGGTTAAGGGACAACTTGAGTTAGGTTAAGGGACAACTTGAGTTAGGTTAAGGGACAACTTGAGTTAGGTTAAGGGACAACTTGAGTTAGGTTAAGGGACAACTTGAGTTAGGTTAAGGGACAACTTGAGTTAGGTTAAGGGACAACTTGAGTTAGGTTAAGGGACAACTTGAGTTAGGTTAAGGGACAACTTGAGTTAGGTTTAAGGGACAACTTGAGTTAGGTTAAGGGACAACTTGAGTTAGGTTAAGGGACAACGTGGGTTAGGTTAAGGGACAAATTGAGTTAGGTTAAGGGACAACTTGAGTTAGGTTAAGGGACAACTTGAGTTAGGTTAAGGGACAACTTGAGTTTGGTTAAGGGACAACTTGAGTTAGGTTAAGGGACAACTTGAGTTAGGTTAAGGGACAACTTGAGTTAGGTTAAGGGACAACTTGAGTTAGGTTAAGGGACAACTTGAGTTAGGTTAAGGGGACAACTTGAGTTAGTTAAGGGACAACTTGAGTTAGGTTAAGGGACAACTTGAGTTAGGTTAAGGGACAACTTGAGTTAGGTTAAGGGACAACTGAGTTAGGTTAAGGGACAACTTGAGTTAGGTTAAGGGACAACTTGAGTTAGGTTAAGGGACAACTTGAGTTAGGTTAAGGGACAACTTGAGTTAGGTTAAGGGACAACTTGAGTTAGGTTAAGGGACAACTTGAGTTAGGTTAAGGGACAACTTGAGTTAGGTTAAGGGACAACTTGAGTTAGGTTAAGGGACAACTTGAGTTAGGTTAAGGGACAAATTGAGTTAGGGTTAAGGGACAAATTGAGTTAGGTTAAGGGACAAATTGAGTTAGGTTAAGGGACAAATTGAGTTAGGTTAAGGGACAAATTGAGTTAGGTTAAGGGACAAATTGAGTTAGGTTAAGGGACAAATTGAGTTAGGTTAAGGACAAATGAGTAGTAGGGACAAATTGAGTTAGGGTTAAGGGACAAATTGAGTTAGGTTAAGGGACAAATTGAGTTAGGTTAAGGGACAAATTGAGTTAGGTTAAGGGACAAATTGAGTTAGGTTAAGCGATAATCTGGTACAGCCACAGTTAGGTTAAGCGATAATCTGGTACAGCCACAGTTAGGTTAAGCGATAATCTGGTACAGCCACAGTTAGGTTAAGCGATAATCTGGTACAGCCACAGTTAGGTTAAGCGATAATCTGGTACAGCCACAGTTAGGTTAAGCGATAAACTGGTACAGCCACAGTTAGGTTAAGCGATAAACTGGTACAGCCACAGTTTAGGTTAAGCGATAAACTGGTACAGCCACAGTTAGGTTAAGCGATAAACTGGTACAGCACAGTTAGGTTAAGCGATAAACTGGTTACAGCCACAGTTAGGTTAAGCGATAAACTGGTACAGCCACAGTTAGGTTAAGCGATAAACTGGTACAGCCACAGTTAGGTTAAGCGATAAACTGGTACAGCCACAGTTAGGTTAAGCGATAAAACTGGTACAGCCACAGTTAGGTTAAGCGACTAAACAGGTACAGCCACAGTTAGGTAAGCGATAATCTGGTACAGCCACAGTTAGGTTAAGCGATAATCTGGTACAGCCACAGTTAGGTTAAGCGATAAACTGGTACAGCCACAGTTAGGTTAAGCGATAAACTGGTACAAGCCACAGTTAGGTTAAGCGATAATCTGGTACAGCCACAGTTAGGTTAAGCGATAATCTGGTACAGCCACAGTTGGTTAAGCGATAAACTGGTACAGCCACAGTTAGGTTAAGCGATAAACTGGTACAGCCACAGTTAGGTTAAGCGATAAACTGGTACAGCCACAGTTAGGTTAAGCGATAAACTGGTACAGCCACAGTTAGGTTAAGCGATAAACTGTACAGCCACAGTTAGGTTAAGCGATAAACTGGTACAGCCACAGTTAGGTTAAGCGATAAACTGGTACAGCCACAGTTAGGTTAAGCGATAAACTGGTACAGCCACAGTTAGGTTAAGCGATAAACTGGTACAGCCACAGTTAGGTTAAGCGATAAACTGGTACAGCACAGTTAGGTTAAGCGATAAACTGGTACAGCCACAGTTAGGTTAAGCGATAAACTGGTACAGCCACAGTTAGGTTAAGCGATAAACTGGTACAGCCACAGTTAGGTTAAGCGATAAACTGGTACAGCCACAGTTAGGTTAAGCGATAAACTGGTACAGCCACAGTTAGGTTAAGCGATAAACTGGTACAGCCACAGTTAGGTTAAGCGATAAACTGGTACAGCCACAGTTAGGTTAAGCGATAATCTGGTACAGCCAAGTTAGGTTAAGCGATAAACTGTACAGCCACAGTTAGGTTAAGCGATAAACTGGTACAGCCACAGTTAGGTTAAGCGATAAACTGGTACAGCCACAGTTAGGTTAAGCGATAAACTGGTACAGCCACAGTTAGGTTAAGCGATAAACTGGTACAGCCACAGTTAGGTTAAGCGATAAACTGGTACAGCCACAGTTAGGTTAAGCGATAAACTGGTACAGCCACAGTTAGGTTAAGCGATAAACTGGTACAGCCACAGTTAGGTTAAGCGATAAACTGGTACAGCCACAGTTAGGTTAAGCGATAAACTGGTACAGCCACAGTTAGGTTAAGCGATAAACTGGTACAGCCACAGTTAGGTTAAGCGATAAACTGGTACAGCCACAGTTAGGTTAAGCGATAAACTGGTACAGCCACAGTTAGGTTAAGCGATAAACTGGTACAGCCACAGTTAGGTTAAGCGATAAACTGGTACAGCCACAGTTAGGTTAAGCGATAAACTGGTACAGCCACAGTTAGGTTAAGCGATAAACTGGTACAGCCACAGTTAGGTTAAGCGATAAACTGGTACAGCCACAGTTAGGTTAAGCGATAAACTGGTACAGCCACAGTTAGGTTAAGCGATAAACTGGTACAGCCACAGTTAGGTTAAGCGATAAACTGGTACAGCCACAGTTAGGTTAAGCGATAAAGTTGGTTAAATTTGGTATTG
>NW_026062997.1:10000-20000 GCF_023897955.1 Schistocerca gregaria | reverse complement strand
ATTGTCCAAAGCTGAAGCGCCGCTGACGGGAGCGATTATTCCGCCCGAGAGCATCCCGAGCCAACAGCGGCGCGGGTCCGGGGCCGGGCCAGGTAGGTCCGTCATCCGGGAAGAACCGCGCGCGCTTGCCGGGAGCCCGAGCGCCCAAAGGGGCGAATCGACTCCTCCAGATATACCGCCGAGCAGCCAGCCAGGACACCGGGGCTCTGCCCAACAGACGCGAACCGAGGCCCGCGGAAGGACAGGCTGCGCACCCGGGCCGTAGGCCGGCACCCAGCGGGTCGCGACGTCCTACTAGGGGAGAAGTGCGGCCCACCGCACACCGGAACGGCCCCACCCCGCGGCGAGTGGAAAGGCAACCGGACACGACCCCGCCGCGGATTGCTCCGCGCGGGCGGCCGGCCCCATCTGCCGAGGGCGGGGGCCAGTGGCCGGATGGGCGTGAATCTCACCCGTTCGACCTTTCGGACTTCTCACGTTTACCCCAGAACGGTTTCACGTACTTTTGAACTCTCTCTTCAAAGTTCTTTTCAACTTTCCCTCACGGTACTTGTTCGCTATCGGTCTCGTGGTCATATTTAGTCTCAGATGGAGTTTACCACCCACTTGGAGCTGCACTCTCAAGCAACCCGACTCGAAGGAGAGGTCCCGCCGACGCTCGCACCGGCCGCTACGGGCCTGGCACCCTCTACGGGCCGTGGCCTCATTCAAGTTGGACTTGGGCTCGGCGCGAGGCGTCGGGGTAGTGGACCCTCCCAAACACCACATGCCACGACAGGCGGCAGCCTGCGGGGTTCGGTGCTGGACTCTTCCCTGTTCGCTCGCCGCTACTGGGGGAATCCTTGTTAGTTTCTTTTCCTCCGCTTAGTAATATGCTTAAATTCAGCGGGTAGTCTCGCCTGCTCTGAGGTCGTTGTACGAGGTGTCGCACGCCACACCGCCAGCCGGCTGTGCACGCTACCGAGAAAGTACCGGTATGCGAACCGCCAGGCGACGGGCGCGCATCGCACGTTTAAGGAGACGCGGCCGGCCACACAGGCGACCACGACACTCCCACGTCTCCGAAGCGGGACAAACGCCGCGCGCTTCAGTATACGTAGCCGACCCTCAGCCAGACGTGGCCCGGGAACGGAATCCATGGACCGCAATGTGCGTTCGAAACGTCGATGTTCATGTGTCCTGCAGTTCACATGTCGACGCGCAATTTGCTGCGTTCTTCATCGACCCACGAGCCGAGTGATCCACCGTCCTGGGTGATCTTTTCCTTTTCAGTCTCCCACTGTCTCTTTCAAGACAGTAGCATTTGCGGGACTGAGGCGTCTGACGGCCCCTGTTCCACTATTTTTTTTGTGTCCAACGGCCTCACAGCCGATGGGCGTCGTACGGCTCCACACCGGAGCGGACAGGCACTCGGGCGAACGTCATTCAAAACCGGCGCCAGGCGCCAGGTACCGCAGGCCAGCCGCTCCAGAGCTTCAGCGCTCGTACCACACAACAACAACACTTCCGCTAGTTTTGAGAGGCACGCGTGGTTCCGCACGCGGCGCACGGCCACTGCCGTACAGGTAGCGTGTTGCGCGACACGACACGCACATCGAAAGACATGCAGTCTAGTCGGTAATGATCCTTCCGCAGGTTCACCTACGGAAACCTTGTTACGACTTTTACTTCCTCTAAATGATCAAGTTTGGTCATCTTTCCGGTAGCATCGGCAACGACAGAGTCGATGCCGCGTACCAGTCCGAAGACCTCACTAAATCATTCAATCGGTAGTAGCGACGGGCGGTGTGTACAAAGGGCAGGGACGTAATCAACGCGAGCTTATGACTCGCGCTTACTGGGAATTCCTCGTTCATGGGGAACAATTGCAAGCCCCAATCCCTAGCACGAAGGAGGTTCAGCGGGTTACCCCGACCTTTCGGCCTAGGAAGACACGCTGATTCCTTCAGTGTAGCGCGCGTGCGGCCCAGAACATCTAAGGGCATCACAGACCTGTTATTGCTCAATCTCGTGCGGCTAGAAGCCGCCTGTCCCTCTAAGAAGAAAAGTAATCGCTGACAGCACGAAGGATGTCACGCGACTAGTTAGCAGGCTAGAGTCTCGTTCGTTATCGGAATTAACCAGACAAATCGCTCCACCAACTAAGAACGGCCATGCACCACCACCCACCGAATCAAGAAAGAGCTATCAATCTGTCAATCCTTCCGGTGTCCGGGCCTGGTGAGGTTTCCCGTGTTGAGTCAAATTAAGCCGCAGGCTCCACTCCTGGTGGTGCCCTTCCGTCAATTCCTTTAAGTTTCAGCTTTGCAACCATACTTCCCCCGGAACCCAAAAGCTTTGGTTTCCCGGAGGCTGCCCGCCGAGTCATCGGAGGAACTGCGGCGGATCGCTGGCTGGCATCGTTTATGGTTAGAACTAGGGCGGTATCTGATCGCCTTCGAACCTCTAACTTTCGTTCTTGATTAATGAAAACATACTTGGCAAATGCTTTCGCTTCTGTTCGTCTTGCGACGATCCAAGAATTTCACCTCTAACGTCGCAATACGAATGCCCCCGCCTGTCCCTATTAATCATTACCTCGGGTTCCGAAAACCAACAAAATAGAACCGAGGTCCTATTCCATTATTCCATGCACACAGTATTCAGGCGGGCTTGCCTGCTTTAAGCACTCTAATTTGTTCAAAGTAAACGTGCCGGCCCACCGAGACACTCAACAAAGAGCACCCTGGTAGGATTTAAACGGGGTCCGCCTCGGGACGCGAAAGCACCCCTTCGGCTCGCCCCACCGGCAGGACGTCCCACGATACATGCCAGTTAAACACCGACGGGCGGTGAACCAACAGCGTGGGACACAAATCCAACTACGAGCTTTTTAACCGCAACAACTTTAATATACGCTATTGGAGCTGGAATTACCGCGGCTGCTGGCACCAGACTTGCCCTCCAATAGATACTCGTTAAAGGATTTAAAGTGTACTCATTCCGATTACGGGGCCTCGGATGAGTCCCGTATCGTTATTTTTCGTCACTACCTCCCCGTGCCGGGAGTGGGTAATTTGCGCGCCTGCTGCCTTCCTTGGATGTGGTAGCCGTTTCTCAGGCTCCCTCTCCGGAATCGAACCCTGATTCCCCGTTACCCGTTACAACCATGGTAGGCGCAGAACCTACCATCGACAGTTGATAAGGCAGACATTTGAAAGATGCGTCGCCGGTACGAGGACCGTGCGATCAGCCCAAAGTTATTCAGAGTCACCAAGGCAAACGGACCAGACAAGCCAATCCGATTGGTTTTGATCTAATAAAAGCGTCCCTTCCATCTCTGGTCGGGACTCTGTTTGCATGTATTAGCTCTAGAATTACCACAGTTATCCAAGTAACGTGGGTACGATCTAAGGAACCATAACTGATTTAATGAGCCATTCGCGGTTTCACCTTAATGCGGCTTGTACTGAGACATGCATGGCTTAATCTTTGAGACAAGCATATGACTACTGGCAGGATCAACCAGGGAGCTGCGTCAACTAGAGCTGAGCAGCCGGCCGCCCGGGAGTGTGTCCCGGGGGCCCGCGCGAACACGCAAGCGTCCGCTCAATTATTCTGCAAACAGGAGGAGGCCGAGCTCCCCTGCACGATACACCTCGAAACCCTCTCAGGTCCCGGCGGCGCGCAGCGCCGTCCTAGGTACTTGGTCGGTTTCGAGAGAGGCGCAATCGCCCGGAGTTAGGCGAGTAGACGGTTTTAGTGCGAACACCCTTGCTCCCAACTGAGCTTGCCGCTGCCGACAGAGGCCCGGGAGCGTGCTGTCGTGGCATTGCCGGCGGGAGACAACACGCGCCACCTATGGTGACCGGCAGCTCCAACGCCAGCGCCACACAAGGGCAAAGCCCCACTTGGGTGCAGAAGCGAACTCTCCCAGCACAGCGCACGCGCCAACACGTCCGCACAACTGCGATACAAACCACCTGCGAGAACCGCTGGGGCGACCGAGCAGCAGACGGCGTCGCGGCGCCGAGTGCCAGGCGGCGGCGCATCCTCAACGCACACAGTCCTCAATCAGACCAGCACACTGCAGATGTCCACCGCGCTTCGCACCGGGCTCGGCTGAACCAACTTTGGCCGCCAGGCGCCGCGTGCAGGGTGCGCCGCAGCGTAGCTGCGCCGCCTGCCGGGCCCGTCGGCTGGCGCTCCTGCCACTCGGCGCCCCCCACCAGCCGCCTGTTGCGCGTGCGCCCACGCAGCGCGCGGCCAACACGCCGGGCGGCCCCCCTTCACCGGCCGGGAACAGTCCCACCAAGCCACCGCCGCGTATCGCTTCATACCCACATGGGCCTAGTCACGCGTGTGGATGTGGCGGGTACCGCTGAAACAACCGGTTAATAGCTGTACCGATCGTCGCCATCACAGATTCACCTCCAGCGTGAACAACCGCTCAACAACGGATTTCCAGTTCATTTGCGTATCTTGGGCAGTAAACGTAGATGTCCACCTACATTTGCGAATTCAACAATTCTTGCATGCCAGGATGTCATGTGTCACGACACGCTACATCAGACCACATACACACTGCGACATGTGCAGAAGAGAACACGTGGAAGGTGGCCCGCGCACGTATGCGATGTACCTTCCGCGATCCACTGTCAACCGGCATCTGCGGCATGTCCCAGATATGGAACGCGGTCCACCAGGGTAGCACTTTGTGTGAGGCAATACGACAAAGTCGGAATACACGCGTCACTACATCAGACGGCTCACGCTGACCTGACCTGACCTGACTCACCGCACCACCACCCCCAGCGACCCAGGGTGACATACAATGCGTTCGTACGTTCCTCCCACACGCCTCTACGGCGTACCACAGTGCAACCTAGCTGTTATTGGGAGACGAGACAAGTAGCATCAAGCACAACATATGGAAATTGAGATTCGACACCGTTGGGCACAGCCAGCGTACGGTCACACGTATCACACTACTTCACTCTGTACGTAACGACCGATGATCGGTACAGCGTGTGGGTTACGCGTACGACATCAGCGGACAATGGACACAGACCATACCACGACGTACACTGAGGGCGTCGACATCTGAATGCAACTGAACAGCTGCGAGGCTCATTTAACACTCAAACGCCAGACCGACCAGCTTGAGAGGACAGAGACACAAAGAGGGGGACAGAGGGGGACAGAGGGGGGGGAGGGGGGGGGTCGGCGATATAGTCCTATTGCAGTACAATTGACAGTGGATAGCAGGAATATGTGGAAAGTAAGCAACACTCGCAAGACATCTACATGAGGATAACAACGACACCAGAGATTCCGAGCAGTGAACTATGTTAGGCAAAGGGACAACGTGGGTTAGGTTAAGGGACAACGTGGGTTAGGTTAAGGGACAACGTGGGTTAGGTTAAGGGACAACGTGGGTTAGGTTAAGGGACAACGTGGGTTAGGTTAAGGGACAACGTGGGTTAGGTTAAGGGACAACGTGGGTTAGGTTAAGGGACAACGTGGGTTAGGTTAAGGGACAACGTGGGTTAGGTTAAGGGACAACGTGGGTTAGGTTAAGGGACAACGTGGGTTAGGTTAAGGGACAACGTGGGTTAGGTTAAGGGACAACGTGGGTTAGGTTAAGGGACAACGTGGGTTAGGTTAAGGGACAACGTGGGTTAGGTTAAGGGACAACGTGGGTTAGGTTAAGGGACAACGTGGGTTAGGTTAAGGGACAACGTGGGTTAGGTTAAGGGACAACGTGGGTTAGGTTAAGGGACAACGTGGGTTAGGTTAAGGGACAACGTGGGTTAGGTTAAGGGACAACGTGGGTTAGGTTAAGGGACAACGTGGGTTAGGTTAAGGGACAACGTGGGTTAGGTTAAGGGACAACGTCGGTTAGGTTAAGGGACAACGTCGGTTAGGTTAAGGGACAACGTCGGTTAGGTTAAGGGACAACGTCGGTTAGGTTAAGGGACAACGTCGGTTAGGTTAAGGGACAACGTCGGTTAGGTTAAGGGACAACGTCGGTTAGGTTAAGGGACAACGTGGGTTAGGTTAAGGGACAACGTGGGTTAGGTTAAGGGACAACTTGAGTTAGGTTAAGGGACAACTTGAGTTAGGTTAAGGGACAAATTGAGTTAGGTTAAGGGACAAATTGAGTTAGGTTAAGGGACAAATTGAGTTAGGTTAAGGGACAAATTGAGTTAGGTTAAGGGACAACTTGAGTTAGGTTAAGGGACAAATTGAGTTAGGTTAAGGGACAAATTGAGTTAGGTTAAGGGACAAATTGAGTTAGGTTAAGGGACAACTTGAGTTAGGTTAAGGGACAACTTGAGTTAGGTTAAGGGACAACTTGAGTTAGGTTAAGGGACAACTTGAGTTAGGTTAAGGGACAACTTGAGTTAGGTTAAGGGACAACTTGAGTTAGGTTAAGGGACAACTTGAGTTAGGTTAAGGGACAACTTGAGTTAGGTTAAGGGACAACTTGAGTTAGGTTAAGGGACAACTTGAGTTAGGTTAAGGGACAACTTGAGTTAGGTTAAGGGACAACTTGAGTTAGGTTAAGGGACAACTTGAGTTAGGTTAAGGGACAACTTGAGTTAGGTTAAGGGACAACTTGAGTTAGGTTAAGGGACAACTTGAGTTAGGTTAAGGGACAACTTGAGTTAGGTTAAGGGACAACTTGAGTTAGGTTAAGGGACAACTTGAGTTAGGTTAAGGGACAACTTGAGTTAGGTTAAGGGACAACTTGAGTTAGGTTAAGGGACAACTTGAGTTAGGTTAAGGGACAACTTGAGTTAGGTTAAGGGACAACTTGAGTTAGGTTAAGGGACAACTTGAGTTAGGTTAAGGGACAACTTGAGTTAGGTTAAGGGACAACTTGAGTTAGGTTAAGGGACAACTTGAGTTAGGTTAAGGGACAACTTGAGTTAGGTTAAGGGACAACTTGAGTTAGGTTAAGGGACAACTTGAGTTAGGTTAAGGGACAACTTGAGTTAGGTTAAGGGACAACTTGAGTTAGGTTAAGGGACAACTTGAGTTAGGTTAAGGGACAACTTGAGTTAGGTTAAGGGACAACTTGAGTTAGGTTAAGGGACAACGTGGGTTAGGTTAAGGGACAAATTGAGTTAGGTTAAGGGACAACTTGAGTTAGGTTAAGGGACAACTTGAGTTAGGTTAAGGGACAACTTGAGTTAGGTTAAGGGACAACTTGAGTTAGGTTAAGGGACAACTTGAGTTAGGTTAAGGGACAACTTGAGTTAGGTTAAGGGACAACTTGAGTTAGGTTAAGGGACAACTTGAGTTAGGTTAAGGGACAACTTGAGTTAGGTTAAGGGACAACTTGAGTTAGGTTAAGGGACAACTTGAGTTAGGTTAAGGGACAACTTGAGTTAGGTTAAGGGACAACTTGAGTTAGGTTAAGGGACAACTTGAGTTAGGTTAAGGGACAACTTGAGTTAGGTTAAGGGACAACTTGAGTTAGGTTAAGGGACAACTTGAGTTAGGTTAAGGGACAACTTGAGTTAGGTTAAGGGACAACTTGAGTTAGGTTAAGGGACAACTTGAGTTAGGTTAAGGGACAACTTGAGTTAGGTTAAGGGACAACTTGAGTTAGGTTAAGGGACAAATTGAGTTAGGTTAAGGGACAAATTGAGTTAGGTTAAGGGACAAATTGAGTTAGGTTAAGGGACAAATTGAGTTAGGTTAAGGGACAAATTGAGTTAGGTTAAGGGACAAATTGAGTTAGGTTAAGGGACATATTGAGTTAGGTTAAGGGACAAATTGAGTTAGGTTAAGGGACAAATTGAGTTAGGTTAAGGGACAAATTGAGTTAGGTTAAGGGACAAATTGAGTTAGGTTAAGGGACAAATTGAGTTAGGTTAAGGGACAAATTGAGTTAGGTTAAGCGATAATCTGGTACAGCCACAGTTAGGTTAAGCGATAATCTGGTACAGCCACAGTTAGGTTAAGCGATAATCTGGTACAGCCACAGTTAGGTTAAGCGATAATCTGGTACAGCCACAGTTAGGTTAAGCGATAATCTGGTACAGCCACAGTTAGGTTAAGCGATAAACTGGTACAGCCACAGTTAGGTTAAGCGATAAACTGGTACAGCCACAGTTAGGTTAAGCGATAAACTGGTACAGCCACAGTTAGGTTAAGCGATAAACTGGTACAGCCACAGTTAGGTTAAGCGATAAACTGGTACAGCCACAGTTAGGTTAAGCGATAAACTGGTACAGCCACAGTTAGGTTAAGCGATAAACTGGTACAGCCACAGTTAGGTTAAGCGATAAACTGGTACAGCCACAGTTAGGTTAAGCGATAAACTGGTACAGCCACAGTTAGGTTAAGCGATAAACTGGTACAGCCACAGTTAGGTTAAGCGATAATCTGGTACAGCCACAGTTAGGTTAAGCGATAATCTGGTACAGCCACAGTTAGGTTAAGCGATAAACTGGTACAGCCACAGTTAGGTTAAGCGATAAACTGGTACAGCCACAGTTAGGTTAAGCGATAATCTGGTACAGCCACAGTTAGGTTAAGCGATAATCTGGTACAGCCACAGTTAGGTTAAGCGATAAACTGGTACAGCCACAGTTAGGTTAAGCGATAAACTGGTACAGCCACAGTTAGGTTAAGCGATAAACTGGTACAGCCACAGTTAGGTTAAGCGATAAACTGGTACAGCCACAGTTAGGTTAAGCGATAAACTGGTACAGCCACAGTTAGGTTAAGCGATAAACTGGTACAGCCACAGTTAGGTTAAGCGATAAACTGGTACAGCCACAGTTAGGTTAAGCGATAAACTGGTACAGCCACAGTTAGGTTAAGCGATAAACTGGTACAGCCACAGTTAGGTTAAGCGATAAACTGGTACAGCCACAGTTAGGTTAAGCGATAAACTGGTACAGCCACAGTTAGGTTAAGCGATAAACTGGTACAGCCACAGTTAGGTTAAGCGATAAACTGGTACAGCCACAGTTAGGTTAAGCGATAAACTGGTACAGCCACAGTTAGGTTAAGCGATAAACTGGTACAGCCACAGTTAGGTTAAGCGATAAACTGGTACAGCCACAGTTAGGTTAAGCGATAAACTGGTACAGCCACAGTTAGGTTAAGCGATAAACTGGTACAGCCACAGTTAGGTTAAGCGATAAACTGGTACAGCCACAGTTAGGTTAAGCGATAAACTGGTACAGCCACAGTTAGGTTAAGCGATAAACTGGTACAGCCACAGTTAGGTTAAGCGATAAACTGGTACAGCCACAGTTAGGTTAAGCGATAAACTGGTACAGCCACAGTTAGGTTAAGCGATAAACTGGTACAGCCACAGTTAGGTTAAGCGATAAAGTTGGTTAAATTTGGTATTGTGTGGGAAGGGGGCAGAGAGAGAGGGGGGGGGGGTGGATAGTGGTGGCAGTACACGGATGCCTGAGTCACCGTCAGATACGTCACGTCGGTTCGATGCTTGTAGCAAGAGGCTGGCGGATGTGTGTCTCTCACTTCTGCAATTTTTCATGTGGTATAACACGAGGGCGGGGGATGATATTTGGTGCCCCTCTGTGTAGGATGTGTGTTGGTGGTGTTGATTTATCTGAGCAATGGTAGTTGTCGGAGGAGTGGGGTATTGTGCTTTTATAGGTGGACCTACTGCTCTGGTTATCATAGTGTCGACGGTGCAATGTGGCAGAGAGGATGCACTCGACATTGTCGCATTCCAGATGTTTACGTATTGTGTGTCTCCGTTGCAGGCCGAGAGTGGTGCATGTTCGAGTGTCTGGCTGACGTGCGATTCACGTTGTGTGCCCAGTCTTACAGCACGTATAGGGACATTCGCATAAATCATCTATATTTGGCCTTGCATCATTTACTAAGCAGTGCCGTGAGACGACCGAACTATTAGGAAAGTACTGATGTACCGCATAATGTTTACCTTCCACCACACGGCGAGTATCGACTGTGCCCAGCGTTGCCACCGCAGGCAGCGGTCACCGTCACCATTGTGCGGCGG
>NW_026062997.1:0-5000 GCF_023897955.1 Schistocerca gregaria | reverse complement strand
GCTCGCACCGGCCGCTACGGGCCTGGCACCCTCTACGGGCCGTGGCCTCATTCAAGTTGGACTTGGGCTCGGCGCGAGGCGTCGGGGTAGTGGACCCTCCCAAACACCACATGCCACGACAGGCGGCAGCCTGCGGGGTTCGGTGCTGGACTCTTCCCTGTTCGCTCGCCGCTACTGGGGAATCCTTGTTAGTTTCTTTTCCTCCGCTTAGTAATATGCTTAAATTCAGCGGGTAGTCTCGCCTGCTCTGAGGTCGTTGTACGAGGTGTCGCACGCCACACCGCCAGCCGGCTGTGCACGCTACCGAGAAAGTACCGGTATGCGAACCGCCAGGCGACGGGCGCGCATCGCACGTTTAAGGAGACGCGGCCGGCCACACAGGCGACCACGACACTCCCACGTCTCCGAAGCGGGACAAACGCCGCGCGCTTCAGTATACGTAGCCGACCCTCAGCCAGACGTGGCCCGGGAACGGAATCCATGGACCGCAATGTGCGTTCGAAACGTCGATGTTCATGTGTCCTGCAGTTCACATGTCGACGCGCAATTTGCTGCGTTCTTCATCGACCCACGAGCCGAGTGATCCACCGTCCTGGGTGATCTTTTCCTTTTCAGTCTCCCACTGTCTCTTTCAAGACAGTAGCATTTGCGGGACTGAGGCGTCTGACGGCCCCTGTTCCACTATTTTTTTTGTGTCCAACGGCCTCACAGCCGATGGGCGTCGTACGGCTCCACACCGGAGCGGACAGGCACTCGGGCGAACGTCATTCAAAACCGGCGCCAGGCGCCAGGTACCGCAGGCCAGCCGCTCCAGAGCTTCAGCGCTCGTACCACACAACAACAACACTTCCGCTAGTTTTGAGAGGCACGCGTGGTTCCGCACGCGGCGCACGGCCACTGCCGTACAGGTAGCGTGTTGCGCGACACGACACGCACATCGAAAGACATGCAGTCTAGTCGGTAATGATCCTTCCGCAGGTTCACCTACGGAAACCTTGTTACGACTTTTACTTCCTCTAAATGATCAAGTTTGGTCATCTTTCCGGTAGCATCGGCAACGACAGAGTCGATGCCGCGTACCAGTCCGAAGACCTCACTAAATCATTCAATCGGTAGTAGCGACGGGCGGTGTGTACAAAGGGCAGGGACGTAATCAACGCGAGCTTATGACTCGCGCTTACTGGGAATTCCTCGTTCATGGGGAACAATTGCAAGCCCCAATCCCTAGCACGAAGGAGGTTCAGCGGGTTACCCCGACCTTTCGGCCTAGGAAGACACGCTGATTCCTTCAGTGTAGCGCGCGTGCGGCCCAGAACATCTAAGGGCATCACAGACCTGTTATTGCTCAATCTCGTGCGGCTAGAAGCCGCCTGTCCCTCTAAGAAGAAAAGTAATCGCTGACAGCACGAAGGATGTCACGCGACTAGTTAGCAGGCTAGAGTCTCGTTCGTTATCGGAATTAACCAGACAAATCGCTCCACCAACTAAGAACGGCCATGCACCACCACCCACCGAATCAAGAAAGAGCTATCAATCTGTCAATCCTTCCGGTGTCCGGGCCTGGTGAGGTTTCCCGTGTTGAGTCAAATTAAGCCGCAGGCTCCACTCCTGGTGGTGCCCTTCCGTCAATTCCTTTAAGTTTCAGCTTTGCAACCATACTTCCCCCGGAACCCAAAAGCTTTGGTTTCCCGGAGGCTGCCCGCCGAGTCATCGGAGGAACTGCGGCGGATCGCTGGCTGGCATCGTTTATGGTTAGAACTAGGGCGGTATCTGATCGCCTTCGAACCTCTAACTTTCGTTCTTGATTAATGAAAACATACTTGGCAAATGCTTTCGCTTCTGTTCGTCTTGCGACGATCCAAGAATTTCACCTCTAACGTCGCAATACGAATGCCCCCGCCTGTCCCTATTAATCATTACCTCGGGTTCCGAAAACCAACAAAATAGAACCGAGGTCCTATTCCATTATTCCATGCACACAGTATTCAGGCGGGCTTGCCTGCTTTAAGCACTCTAATTTGTTCAAAGTAAACGTGCCGGCCCACCGAGACACTCAACAAAGAGCACCCTGGTAGGATTTAAACGGGGTCCGCCTCGGGACGCGAAAGCACCCCTTCGGCTCGCCCCACCGGCAGGACGTCCCACGATACATGCCAGTTAAACACCGACGGGCGGTGAACCAACAGCGTGGGACACAAATCCAACTACGAGCTTTTTAACCGCAACAACTTTAATATACGCTATTGGAGCTGGAATTACCGCGGCTGCTGGCACCAGACTTGCCCTCCAATAGATACTCGTTAAAGGATTTAAAGTGTACTCATTCCGATTACGGGGCCTCGGATGAGTCCCGTATCGTTATTTTTCGTCACTACCTCCCCGTGCCGGGAGTGGGTAATTTGCGCGCCTGCTGCCTTCCTTGGATGTGGTAGCCGTTTCTCAGGCTCCCTCTCCGGAATCGAACCCTGATTCCCCGTTACCCGTTACAACCATGGTAGGCGCAGAACCTACCATCGACAGTTGATAAGGCAGACATTTGAAAGATGCGTCGCCGGTACGAGGACCGTGCGATCAGCCCAAAGTTATTCAGAGTCACCAAGGCAAACGGACCAGACAAGCCAATCCGATTGGTTTTGATCTAATAAAAGCGTCCCTTCCATCTCTGGTCGGGACTCTGTTTGCATGTATTAGCTCTAGAATTACCACAGTTATCCAAGTAACGTGGGTACGATCTAAGGAACCATAACTGATTTAATGAGCCATTCGCGGTTTCACCTTAATGCGGCTTGTACTGAGACATGCATGGCTTAATCTTTGAGACAAGCATATGACTACTGGCAGGATCAACCAGGGAGCTGCGTCAACTAGAGCTGAGCAGCCGGCCGCCCGGGAGTGTGTCCCGGGGGCCCGCGCGAACACGCAAGCGTCCGCTCAATTATTCTGCAAACAGGAGGAGGCCGAGCTCCCCTGCACGATACACCTCGAAACCCTCTCAGGTCCCGGCGGCGCGCAGCGCCGTCCTAGGTACTTGGTCGGTTTCGAGAGAGGCGCAATCGCCCGGAGTTAGGCGAGTAGACGGTTTTAGTGCGAACACCCTTGCTCCCAACTGAGCTTGCCGCTGCCGACAGAGGCCCGGGAGCGTGCTGTCGTGGCATTGCCGGCGGGAGACAACACGCGCCACCTATGGTGACCGGCAGCTCCAACGCCAGCGCCACACAAGGGCAAAGCCCCACTTGGGTGCAGAAGCGAACTCTCCCAGCACAGCGCACGCGCCAACACGTCCGCACAACTGCGATACAAACCACCTGCGAGAACCGCTGGGGCGACCGAGCAGCAGACGGCGTCGCGGCGCCGAGTGCCAGGCGGCGGCGCATCCTCAACGCACACAGTCCTCAATCAGACCAGCACACTGCAGATGTCCACCGCGCTTCGCACCGGGCTCGGCTGAACCAACTTTGGCCGCCAGGCGCCGCGTGCAGGGTGCGCCGCAGCGTAGCTGCGCCGCCTGCCGGGCCCGTCGGCTGGCGCTCCTGCCACTCGGCGCCCCCCACCAGCCGCCTGTTGCGCGTGCGCCCACGCAGCGCGCGGCCAACACGCCGGGCGGCCCCCCTTCACCGGCCGGGAACAGTCCCACCAAGCCACCGCCGCGTATCGCTTCATACCCACATGGGCCTAGTCACGCGTGTGGATGTGGCGGGTACCGCTGAAACAACCGGTTAATAGCTGTACCGATCGTCGCCATCACAGATTCACCTCCAGCGTGAACAACCGCTCAACAACGGATTTCCAGTTCATTTGCGTATCTTGGGCAGTAAACGTAGATGTCCACCTACATTTGCGAATTCAACAATTCTTGCATGCCAGGATGTCATGTGTCACGACACGCTACATCAGACCACATACACACTGCGACATGTGCAGAAGAGAACACGTGGAAGGTGGCCCGCGCACGTATGCGATGTACCTTCCGCGATCCACTGTCAACCGGCATCTGCGGCATGTCCCAGATATGGAACGCGGTCCACCAGGGTAGCACTTTGTGTGAGGCAATACGACAAAGTCGGAATACACGCGTCACTACATCAGACGGCTCACGCTGACCTGACCTGACCTGACTCACCGCACCACCACCCCCAGCGACCCAGGGTGACATACAATGCGTTCGTACGTTCCTCCCACACGCCTCTACGGCGTACCACAGTGCAACCTAGCTGTTATTGGGAGACGAGACAAGTAGCATCAAGCACAACATATGGAAATTGAGATTCGACACCGTTGGGCACAGCCAGCGTACGGTCACACGTATCACACTACTTCACTCTGTACGTAACGACCGATGATCGGTACAGCGTGTGGGTTACGCGTACGACATCAGCGGACAATGGACACAGACCATACCACGACGTACACTGAGGGCGTCGACATCTGAATGCAACTGAACAGCTGCGAGGCTCATTTAACACTCAAACGCCAGACCGACCAGCTTGAGAGGACAGAGACACAAAGAGGGGGACAGAGGGGGACAGAGGGGGGGGAGGGGGGGGGTCGGCGATATAGTCCTATTGCAGTACAATTGACAGTGGATAGCAGGAATATGTGGAAAGTAAGCAACACTCGCAAGACATCTACATGAGGATAACAACGACACCAGAGATTCCGAGCAGTGAACTATGTTAGGCAAAGGGACAACGTGGGTTAGGTTAAGGGACAACGTGGGTTAGGTTAAGGGACAACGTGGGTTAGGTTAAGGGACAACGTGGGTT
Organism: Schistocerca gregaria; assembly: GCF_023897955.1. Taxonomy (NCBI): domain Eukaryota; kingdom Metazoa; phylum Arthropoda; class Insecta; order Orthoptera; family Acrididae; genus Schistocerca; species Schistocerca gregaria. The sequence continues at coordinate 237 of NW_026062997.1, read as the reverse complement.
AGGTTAAGGGACAACGTGGGTTAGGTTAAGGGACAACGTGGGTTAGGTTAAGGGACAACGTGGGTTAGGTTAAGGGACAACGTGGGTTAGGTTAAGGGACAACGTGGGTTAGGTTAAGGGACAACGTGGGTTAGGTTAAGGGACAACGTGGGTTAGGTTAAGGGACAACGTGGGTTAGGTTAAGGGACAACGTGGGTTAGGTTAAGGGACAACGTGGGTTAACACGCGATCTAGTGT